>NW_023593452.1:0-22932 GCF_014839805.1 Manduca sexta
CCTGCGCCGGCGCCTCATCGCCGATCTCCACACAGGAAGCAGCTTCGTCCTGTTATTTGAATGTTCACTACATTACAACTGCTTTAATTTGTGGATGACATTTTTATTAATGTAGGATTGTGTATAAATCAACCACTTCAAAATTATTTTTAAGTGCTGGTCAAAATTAGTTCATACATAATTACAGTCTCCCAAGAACATATTCCACGACTTGTTCTAACAACACTTCTTAAATGGAATGCTTTTACAATCTCATGTCGATAACACAACCTGTTTTGGGTACTTTAATACTGGAAAAGTGTACAATCAGACATTTGTTCTAAGGAGGGACTGTCACACGAGCATCATTGCGACTGAGTGCTGGTACTACACCTAATAAAGTTTGTATTATACAAAGTTATTATATTATAAGAACAATTCTAGCTCTATGAACAAATACTTACGCTTTTGTTTTGTGCTGGTTCTGGAGATGTCAATTTCATTAACACATCATCTTCAGGTGATTTGTTGTCCGAATCATCATTATCGTTATTATTATCGTCATTGCAATTATCTTCTTCAGATTTTATTTCAGACTTAAGACTGAAAAATATATTTTCTTATCTTTTCGACTTAAGATTCCTAAGACCAGCCACCCTAGGCAACTAAAGCGTTTACTTCTTACGATCTGCTAAAGCAGCAAAATTAATATAAAAAAATCGTATGAAGGAATTTTGAACGGAAAGAAAGAACATAGATTACTTTTTAAATAATTCGGATAAATTATATGCAAAAGCTATAAAGTATATAACGAACCTAATAACATCATCCTGATCCTGATCGTGTTGAGTGATGGGATCCAGTTTCCTCATGAGGTGCCGGCGTATTGTGGACAGCACCAGCTGGACCTCGGACTGTGACATTATGTAATATTCATTTTAGTACATGAACGGGTCAACATGTTGTGACGAGAGGTTGGCGTGGCAGCGTGTGTACTCACCGCTTGTCTGTCGGCGGGAACCCTCAGCACGTAGTGTTGGTGGTGCGCTCCGTCGGCCTCGCACGCGCCGCACAGGTCCAAGTCGCTGCACTGCACACGTGTAGCGGAACCTGCACACACTAACCTACTCACTCACTGCACACTACACGACACACTCACACGCACAGGTCCAAGTCGCTGCACTGCACACGTGTAGCGGAACCAGCATACACACTAACCTACTCACTCACTGCACACTACACGACACACTCACACGCACAGGTCCAAGTCGCTGCACTGCACACACGTGTAGCGGAACCTGCACACTAACCTACTCACTCACTGCACACTACACGACACACTCACACGCACAGGTCCAAGTCGCTGCACTGCACACGTGTAGCGGAACCTGCACACACTAACCTACTCACTCACTGCACACTACACGACACTCACACGCACAGATCCAAGTCGCTGCACTGCACGCACGTGTAGCGGAACCTGTACACACACTAACCTACTCACTCACTGCACACTACACGACACACTCACTATGTCCAAGTCGCTGCACTGCACACACGTGTAGCGGAACCTGCACACACTAATCTACTCACTCACTGCACACTACACGACACACTCACACGGTCCAAGTCGCTGCACTGCACACATGTATAGCGAAACCTGCACACACACTAACCTACTCACTCACTGCACACTACACGACACACTCACACGCACAGGTCCAAGTCGCTGCACTGCACATTTATAGCGAAACCTGCACACACACTAACCTACTCAGTCACTGCACACTACTCGACACTCACACGCACAGGTCCAAGTCGCTGCACTGCACACATGTATAGCGAAACCTGCACACACACTAACCTACTCACTCACTGCACACTACACGACACACTCACACGCACAGGTCCAAGTCGCTGCACTGCACGCACGTGTAGCGGAACCTGCACACACACTAACCTACTCAGTCACTGCACACTACGACACACTCACACGCACAGGTCCAAGTCGCTGCACTGCACACATGTATAGCGAAACCTGCACACACACTAACCTACTCACTCACTGCACACTACACGACACACTCACACGCACAGGTCCAAGTCGCTGCACTACACACACTTGTAGCGAAACCTGCACACACTAACCTACTCACTCACTGCACACTATACGACACACTCACACGCACAGGTCCAAGTTGCTGCACTGCACACACGTGTAGCGGAACCTGCACACACACTAACCTACTCACTCACCGCACACTACGACACTCTCATACACACACATATGCACCAATGAACTTACCCGACTATAGCAGCGTCGCACACGTTGCATCGAAACGCCGTGTCTACTGCGGGACTCACTGCAGTACCTTCCAACATTATAATCATTAATTACAAATAAACTTAAGTTTAATTAAAATAGGTTAAAAGCACGGAACTTAATAACAAGCTCAATCGTTCCGTAACGTTGCAAGCAGACGGTCACGGCGCTCTTGCCCGCTACTTCAGTCGCCTCTCGCTCACCTTTGTGATCCTCGTCCAGCTGTTCCGACAGCAGCGAGTCGTGCTTTCCATCGTCGCAGTACATGGATAAGCTGTCCACGATTACTTCCGTCTCGACATCATCTGTAACGAATTATCTCACACTATATACGATTTCCTATATTATATTTTAAATAAATCTATACTATTACATATATCAAGCTGAAGAATTTGTTTATTTGAATGAGCTGATCTCAGGAACTACTGGGTCGAATTGAATATTTAATGTGAGATAGCCCTTTAACGAGGGAGGCTATAAAGTATATATCATCACGTTATGACTAATAGAAGCGGAGCTGTAATAAGAAAAGTTGCATAAACGGGGAATATTTATTTCTTTTCAGAACTTCCGTTGCATGCGCTACGTATAAGGTTGAAGTTATTCAACAAACGTGTATGGCGAAACTGTTCCTCTTAAAAAGTTCTAAAACATATTTTATAAGACAAAGACCTTAGCCGCATCCGTTTGCCTGTCTATACGAGAAAAACCCACCTAAAGGATTTTTATCGGAAAACTCTTCCACGCAGGCGGAGCCGCAGGCAAAAGCTAGTTCTTAATAAATATAGCAGACACAAAATGTAATTCCATTATTCGCCAGCTCTCTTTTTTACTACCATAATAGATTCTGGCTGATTACGACCTAGCTGTTGTCACAACTTCGTTCCCTCCCGTCACATCTTGTAACACAGAACTTGCGCGATGCGTGTGACTCGTTTTTCTATGTGGCCACCTGTCCCCGACTTGCCCTATATGTTATACAATGTAAAAATAGAACAGTAATTATATTTTCACTCCAATGAATGATTATAGCATGATACACCAGCGAATATTTGAGCAAACAAAAGATTTGCCTAATACTAGCGTCTTTCTAGTACCTATATTTACCAAAATAGTTATTAAACAGATTCCAAAAATCTATAGATTAAATAGAATACAAAAACAAAAAAAACCTGTAGTGATAAATAAATTACCTGTTAATACTGGAACTGCCTCGGTGGGTTCCTGCCATGAGAATTTCTTTGGTTCAGGTACAACAATTTCTTCTGTGAAATAAGAAAACTCTACTTGAAGTGGTTACACACTTACATTACCAATACATTTGCATGGTGGTTTGCAGCTACAATTATTGTTGCACTTGGCTTGTGCTAGTTTATAAGGGTTCAGTTTCATTTGTATTGCTACAATGTTGTTGTAACTGTAACATGGGACCGTTAAACTTACCGGCCAGAGCTTCGGGTAGTGTAGAACTGCTATTATCAACTTCATTTTCATCGTCAAAGCCGGGCTGAGTGACTTCAGTTTCAGTGCCGAGTTCTTCACCAGGCCCTGTAACAATAAAAAAGGTCATAATATTATTATAGCACACATAGATATACCAGTTATACAACATCCAATGTTTGCTACCAATTTATTTCTATTTTTTTACCAAGTCACCTATATGCTATTTATTTGCAGAATTTTGATTCGTATTCAACACCTTAACCCTAAATAAAATTAAGAATCCGCTTCCGAAAACTCACCATATTCTACTCACTTCTGCTCTCACAAAGGGAAAATTTGTAAACCTGAATGTGAAAGCAGAAACATTATTTTAAGCAACACAAAACAAAGTTTCATAAAACAAATGTGTAGTGAAACTAAAGTTTTGTGTACAGGTTTTGTCGGGTTCTTTATTTAATAATAATGTTAAAAAAATCGTAATAATACCTTGCTTTAATTCTACATATTAGTTGTGGTATGCAATTCGATAACAAAAAATCGTCAATTGGTCGGTTTAAAACAGGACTAAGCTCTAGTAACAAAACTTTTTTAGAAAATATAGGAAAAATCTATAATGTCTTTTTAATAGACTTACGGATAACTGTTCTATTGAGATATAATTGTTGGAGCCAAAAATTATTTAGTAAAATTTTTATACAAAACAATCACAACTGAAGGAAGCTTTAATTATAATTATTAACATTCACCATAATATATCACAGTATGTGCAAGTTTACCAAACTCACTCATGCATGGGAAGCGTAATTTTTGTTTCAGAAAATTCTCTTGCGGTTTTGTTTTGAGTTTTATTTATAACTGTGAATAATATACGTTAAATATTAAAGACGAATTTTTAAATTCGAAAATTATTGAGTATTATTAAATGGTCCAGTAATTGAAAAAAAAAACTGTGTTGTGGCTTGTATCGCGATTTTTAAATTATAATTTCTCTCGACATTTCGAAATCTTTGCAGCTTTCGTGCTCGCAGTGTCTTGCTTGTCTGAATCATTCTAAAAGCAATTTTTCATAGCTAAATTTCCTTTGGCTGAAGATTACTAAGCCAGTTAAATAAAAAAAGTCTCAATAAGTCTCAATAGTGTTTGACATTATTTTTTATTTACACCATAATATAAAACAAAACTTCGTTTTCCTATGCTCAGTCGCTGCGTTTTTTACGCAGAATCCGCAGAATCTTCCTCGTGTAATACGAACGATCTACTTATTATTCTTCATTACGAATCGGTAAGTGGCTTGGCCCGACAGCCTATCTATGATTTTGACATACTCAAGAAAAGTCGGTACTGGTTAGCGTCATTGTCTTTCTAAATTTAGTAACATCTTTGAGTAGGTAATAAATTTTACTTCTCGTTCAAAGGTCGCAGTTGCATTGTCTATCTATAGTCTGGAAAAGTTTTAAAGTTGCGATACGTAAGGCAAGTTTTATCAGGCCATCATTCTCTTAGAGCAATATAATTATATTAAAAACTTGGCTCAGGATTTAAAACTTTCATAGAATTGAGGCAATGTTCACAAGTTCTATTTTTAAGAGTACTAATACACGCTGACATACCTTTTTACACAAACGGTTGGATATTTTTCGAGCGATCTAAAATATCTGAACAAATTTTGATGAAATCTCACGTACAGTTAACAAGCCATGTCTTAAATAAACAGCTTTACACATTAAGATCGGTTGAAACTTTATTTATTCTTTTTGTGAATTAAAGTAAACGCCTTAATTTTTTTTTACGCATATTTTTTTTAATAATACTAAAGTATACAGACGATTCGAAATTCGAATTCATTACATAGTACATAGTGGATCTTATCAGAAAAAACATTCCCAGCGAATAGAATCGTGAATACTTAGTATGCACATGGACCCGTTAAACTTACCGGCCAGAGCTTCGGGCAGTGTAGAACTGCGATTATCAACTTCTTTTTCATCTTCAAAGCTGGGCTGAGTGACTTTAGTTTCAGTGCCGAGTTCTTCACCCGCCCCTGTAACAAAAGGAAAAGGGCATATATTAAAAGCACACATAATTATGCCAAACATATACAAAATTCTATATTCGCTACCAATTTATTTCTATATGTTATGAGTCACCTATATGTTATTATTTGGTTCTTATTCAACACCTTAAACCTGAACAGAATTAAAAACACCTAAAAATTTGGGTATTTGATAAAAATCCGCTAAAAAACATTTGAGGACCTAATCAAAAAATTTGGTCCTTGACTTTCCATCTAAAAATAAATATTTTAGCAACTAATATATTATGTTGCTCTACGACAATAAATCTTTTCTGTCCAAATATGTTCTCCCCTCAAATTTCCCAGCATGGCATTTAAATCCCCATCCTCGAAAAGCGACGATAGCCTAGTTGGGTGTGAAACGGACTGCCAAGACGAATGTCCGCAGGTTCAAATACTAAGGGCACACATCTCCGACTTTTCTAAAATCATGTGTGTATTCTTTGTGAATTATCGTTCGCTTTAACGGTGAAGGAAAACATCGTGAGGAAACCTGCACATCTGAGAAGTTCTCTATAGGAATTTTGAAGGTGTGTGAAGTCTACCAATCCGCACTAGGACAGCGTGTTGGATTAACGCCTAATCCCTCTCAGTAGTAGAGGAGGCCCGTGCCCAGCAGTGGGACAGTATATAATACAGGGCTGATATTATTATTATCCTCGAAAAGTAGACATCTGTGGTCAAGTGTGAAATTCACCATACTATATACTCTACACTCCACTCGACATTGGCAAAATCACCGATAAAACAGTGGAGCAAGTTTTTTTTTAAAGAGGAAAATACACTACCCCCTTCTACACAAAGGGAAAATGTGTAAACCTTTCCATCTGGCTTGGCAAGCAGAAACATTGTTTCAAGCAACATAGAACAAAGTTTCATCAACAAAATGTGTAGCACGAAAGGTTTTCTACACGTTTTTTGTGTTGTGATTATAATATTTTTTAAATCCTTAATAAGAGCTTATTTTACATCAAATTTGATTTTACCTATATAAGTTAAAACAAAAATAAAATGTAATATGTAACATTTTTAAAATAGGAATGCAGATTATATTTATAACACGGTCACATTATCTGTGCACCTCGCTTCGATGACGTCACATCGACGCTCAATTACAGTCGTGAAAAACAAATATCACTAAAAATATCATAAAATCGTTAATTTTTTTTGTAGTGACTGAATATAAAAATTCTTTTTAAATGTATGCTCTTAATGTATGTGTGAAAATATGTTAGTATGTATTTGTTTTTATAGAACAATTTAATAAAGGAATATTTTTTGTAAAAACAATTTATAACCCACACGTAACGAATAAACTTCCAAACGTAACGACCAATTTTGCCAACTTAACACCGAATGTCAGCACTTCAAATTTGATATTTGTCAAGCTGATTGTCAAAATATAGAGCTGCCAAGTGTCGATTACGTGGTAGTGATGTAATAAGCTTTTTATCGACATTGATAAAATCTAATGAAAACTGTTTTGCCCATTTCTGAGTTTTATTAATTTTTGTTTTGCAAACAAAACAAAACAAAATATAACATAAAACTATACCCAAGTATAGATTTAATAAAACACATGTTTTGTAGTTGTTTGAAAAATATTTAATATTATAATGTACTTTACCACAAACTTCGTGAGCAATATGTATCACGTTACTGAACTTAAAAAATATTTTACGCTATATGGCGCTGCTTGAATTTATGTAGAAATTAATTAACGTATACATATATATGGGGCATTCCACGTGAAGCGGGCACGAAAAAAAACTCGATGTCTCAGATTTTCGTAATATTTGATTATGTTATACCTGTATATGTCCTCGATCCAGATACAAAATATTATTAAAGTATAAAGCCTGGTAAGCGAGTTAAAGGACTTTTAAGTTTTGACTGGCCGGCTGGTACACGCCACTTCGAATCAATTATCAAGTTTTTAAATGTTACAATAAAATAAATAAAGCAATGAAATAAATACTTCATTTATTGAACTTTTTATTGTATTTTGGAAATTGAAAAATGTTTTTCTTTGAAAAAATATGTTTGAAAGTTTCAAACTTGAATTTCAAAAGTTGGCATATTTGTATTTTTTATTTTTTTCTAAAATAGCTACTATTGTATAGATAATCTCTGCGAAGTTTCATAATGGGCTGAGAAGTAGTTTAGGAGCTAGACCGATTACAGTGCCGAAGCGCGGCGTTCGCCAGAAAGAGCGAAGTATTAAAATCTTTCAATTAAACTAAATACTTTCGATTAGACTATTTTATCATGTTTTGCATCGCTCTAACGATTCAATTACATCTAATTATAATATAAAAAAATATATTTATATTACTGACGGTGCACAACAACATTTTAAAAGATTTAATTGTATTAACTTGTTATATTTCAAACAGGATTGTGGTAAAGATGCAGAATTTCATTTTCGTGCCACTTCACATGGCAGAAGGGCAATTTGACGGTCTCACTGGTAACCTAAAACGCCTGGAGACACAGGCTAGTTTACATAACGCATCAAACAAAAGCCTTCACGATACCCGACCGCTTATACATATAGGCTAGAACATCAATGCCACAAACTCATATTTATTATTACTACTACTATTTATTATTATTATTCATATATATTTTAATGTTTCAAACTTATATTTCACAAAGTTGGCATATTTATATAATAACGTTTTTCTACTAAAATAGCCAATATTGTATATAGATTATCCTTGCCAAGTTTCAAATGTTGTTGTACACCGTCAGTAATATAAATATATTTTTTTATATTATAATCAGATGTAATTGAATCGTTAGAGCGATGCAAAACATGATAAAATAGTCTAATCGAAAGTATTTAGTTTAATTGAAAGTTTTTACTACTTCGCTCTTTCTGGCGACCACCGCGCTTCGGCACTGTAATCGGTCTAGCTCCTAAACTACTTCTCAGCCCATTATGAAACTTCGCAGGAATTATCTATACAATAGGAGCTATTTTAGAAAAAATAAAAAAAAATATAAATATGCCAACTTTGTGAAATTCAAGTTTGAAACTTTGAAACATATTTTTTCAAAGAAAAAAAACATTTTCAATTTCCAAAAATACAATAAAAAGCTCATTAAATGAAGTATTTATTTCATTGCTTTATTTATTTTATTGTAACATTTAAAAACTTGATAATTGGATTCGAAGTGGCGTATACCAGCCGGCCAGTCTATACTTCAAAGTCCTTTAACTCGCTTACCAGGCTTTACACTTTAATAATATTTTGTATCTGGATCGAGGACATATACAGGTATAACATAATCAAATATTACGAAAATCTGAGACATCGAGTTTTTTTTCGTGCCCGCTTCACGTGGAATGCCCCATATGTGGATCGTAGAACCGTTCCGGCCAACAAAGTGTCACAAAGCGCTCTGTGGCGAGGAAGTGCATGGTAATAACTAGAAACAGATGAAATGATAGCCCTAAAAAGGGCCGTTCTGTTAATGGATTACGCGAATTAAGTGGAGTACGTGAATTATTTTGTAATTTGCAATAACATATTAGTCTTTGCTTATTAGGGCGTTAACTATTAAGGCGACTTTGGATAAAGTGCACTTTGTAAAACAGTTTCTGGCTGTGATAAATATCATAGACATGAGTATAGACGGCACTAGTGTACAAGTGAGCGAACATGATAAGTGCCACCATTTTAGATTCGTTTCTATAATGAACCAGATTATAAGTATGAAAGCATAAAATAATCTCACATTTTTGCTTGCAACATAGACAGGAAATTGTTTGAGTTGCTGTTCAGTGAGCATAGGGAAACACAATTTCAAAAGTAGGGACACCTGTCTTTTTAAGACATTTGCCCTTCTGATTGAAGTCTTTTTCCTGAAAGAGGTCTGCACAGAGATAACGTCATGTACTCAGTTTTCTATTAGTAAATGAACCTAATATTCTATCCCACAAATCTTGACCTATTCTAGACATCTAAAATAAAATACGTTTAATGTCACTAGTAACATTAAAATAAATTATATTTTGCTAAGTCACTGTAACTAATTATGATATATCAGATAATCAAATCATTTATGCAAAAATATGGCTAGAGTTGATTAACTAATTATGATATATCAGATAATCAAATCATTTATGCAAAAATATAGCTAGAGTTGATTAAAATTAAAATGGATTAATGTTGTGGTAAGATGGTTATCATATAAATATTTATAAGTAGTGAATTGATGTTTAATGGTAAAAATGGTTACATTATTTTTTTCTTTAAGTAAGTAGGTATAGGTATATAATTATATACTTACTAATTCATAGTAAATCTATACTATTATATAAAGCTGAAGAGTTTGTTTGTTTGTTTGAACGCGCTAATCTCAGGAACTACCGGTCCAAACTGAAAAATTCTTTTTGCGTTGGATAGCCCTTTGTTCGTGGAGTGCTATAGGCTATATATCATCACGCTATACCCAATAGGAGCGGGACAGTAATGGCTAATCTCAGGAACTACCGGTCCAAACTGAAAAATTCTTTTTGCGTTGGATAGCCCTTTGTTCGTGGAGAGCTATTGGCTATATATCATCACGCTATACCCAATAGGAGCGGGACAGTAATGGCTAATCTCAGGAACTACCGGTCCAAACTGAAAAATTATTTTGCGTTGGATAGCCCTTTGTTCGTGGAGCTATAGGCTATATATTATCACGCTATATTCAATAGGAGCGGAGCAGTAATGGCAAATCTCAGGAACAACCGATTCGAACTGAAAAATATTTTTGTGTTGAATAGTCCTTTGTTTGTGGAGTGCTCATAGTTATATATCTTAACGCTATGACCAATAGGAGCGGAGCAGTAATGGCTAATCTCAGGAACTACCGGTTTCAACTGAAAAATTCGTTTTGTGTTGGATAGCCCTTTATTTGTGGACCGCTATAAGCTATATATCATCACGCTATGACCAATAGGAGCGGAGCAGTAATGAAACATGTTGCAAAACGGGGAAAATTATGAGTTTTGAGAGCTTCCGTTGCCTGCGCTGCGTAAACGGTTAAAGTTATGCAACAATGATTTATGACGGGATTGTTTCACTTAAAAAGTTCTAAATAATATAACAAAGTCCCCCGCTGCATCTGTCTGCCTGAACGTGTTAAACTCAAAACTACCTAACGTATTAAGATGAAATTTGGTATGGAGACAGTTTGAGACCCTGGGAAGAATATAGGCTCCCGAGGAAACTACTATTTTATAACGGAAAACTTTAGCCTGAATAACTTTATAACGCGGGCGGAGCCGCGAGGTAGTACTATTATATATAAAGCTGAAGAGTTTGTTTGTTTGTTTGAACGCGCTAATCTCAGGAACTACCGGTCCAAACCGAAAAATTCTTTTTGCGTTGGATAGCCCTTTGTTCGTGGAGTGTTATAGGCTATATATCATCACGCTATACCCAATAGGAGCGGGCAGTAATGGCTAATCTCAAAAATACTGGTCCAAACTGAAAAAATCTTTTGCGTTGGATAGTCCTTTGTTCGTGGAGTGCTATAGGCTATATATCATCACGCTATACCCAATAGGAGCGGAGCAGTAATGGCTAATCTCAGGAAATACCGGTCAAAAATAAAAATTCTTTTGCGTTGGATAGCCCTTTGTTCGTGGAGTGCTATAGGCTATATATCATCACGCTATACCCAATAGGAGCGGAGCAGTAATGGCTAATCTCAGGAACTACCGATTCAAGTGAAAAAAATCTTTTGTGTTGAATACTCCTTTGTTTGTGGAGTGCTCATAGTTATATATCTTAACGCTATGACCAATAGGGCGGAGCAGTAATGGCTAATCTCAGGAACTACCGGTTTCAACTGAAAAATTCGTTTTGTGTTGGATAGCCCTTTATTTGTGGACCGCTAAAAGCTATATATCATCACGCTATGACCAATAGGAGCGGAGCAGTAATGGCTAATCTCAGGAACTACCGATTTGAACTGAAAAAATCTTTTTGTGTTGGATAGCCCTTTGGTCCTGGAGTGCTATAGATATCATCACGCTATGATGACCAATAGGGCGCAGCAGTAATGAAACATATTGCAAAACGGAGAAAATGATTAGTTTTGAGAGCTTCCGTTGCCTGCGCTGCGTAAACGGTTAAAGTTATGCAACAATCATGTATGCCGGGATTGTTCCACTTAAAAGTTCTAAAATATATATTATAAAACAAAGTCCCCGCTGCATCTGTCTGAACGTGTTAAACTCAAAAACTAAACGTATTAAGATGAAATTTGGTATGGAGACAGTTTGAGACTCTGGGAAGAACATAGGCTCCCGGGAAACTACTACTTTTATAACGGAAAACTTTAGCCTGAAAAACTTTATAACGCGGGCGGAGCCGCGGGCAAAACTAGTATTTATATAAAAACGTTTAGGAACTAAACGAAAACATTAACACGTTAATTTGAACTATCAAAGATTTCTTTCAGGTTTTGTATAGTGTTATGGGTACATTAGGCGTCCACTTACCGTTTCTCGTCTGATGGAAAACTTGCAAAAAATCCACCTTTGGTTCTTCCGGTCCCGAAACATAAGACACAGGAGCGGGTTGGCCTTAAAAATTCACAAGTATTAGGAAGGTATAAGCCGATGCATTAAAGAAACAAATCTAAAATGGCGGCTTGTATTTAGGTTGACAGACAGTACAGTTAGCATATAAAATTTCAGGTTCAAGATTTTTTTCAAATAAAAATAATATTTAATTAGCATTCAATTATAACAATGATTATTAATGAATATGAATATTTACTAATTTATTAATACTGCCTATAAGATGGGCCTTCACTGTGATCATCAAATGTTATGTGTTCTCTTCCAACATTTCTCCATTTTAAACTTAACAAAACTAAATAAAAATAACAAATAAGTAATAATTGAAAAACAAAGGAAAATAACGAATTCATAACAAAATCACTGAGTGCATCAAGATGGCGCGGCATGAAAGCAAATCGAGACATTATTTTCTGTTTACGGTACGCGCGTGAGTGAGTATAAACAGCACTAGTGTAACAACGAGAGAACGAGATACGCGCCGCCATTTTAGGTTCGAACCAGGTAGTAGGTACTAGGTATCAGACAAAAACCAAACTGTAATCACAAATCATGCGAAACAACTCAAAATAATCATAATTATATTAACACAATTGCGTGGATGTTAAAAACTCAAAAAAAAATATTAGATAAATTTATGAACTAGCAAAATATAATTTTATAAAATTGTTAAAGTTGACTTTCATTATAGCTTTGTAATGTGGGCAGCTTTTCATATTTTTAGCTTGTTATGTTGGTTCCTACTTTTCCCACTGTTTCCATATATTTCACATTTCTCAGGGACCTGCATTTCAATTCCAACCTATTATTCCTGAGATAAGCGTGTTAAAATAAAAAACAAATTTTTCAGCTTTGTATAATAGCTTATAGCATAGATTATAATTAAAAAGTATAAAAATGAAATGTTTTTAAAGACCATTAAAGTAACTTCCTTCTACTTATACCTACCTACTGTAAGATTGTATTATCCACCACATTGGCCAAAATACACACAATAAGTTGATAGAGTTGGATTAAACTCGATAGAGTGGTGAAATAGCGCATTTAAGAAATAATAAACAATTAAACATTGATTTTTATATATAACATGAATAGTTAGAAAAATCGATGACAATTATTAAAATATCCTGATGAAATGTAAATTTAGTTTAGTCCTTTGTTTAATTGAATATAAAAGAATTACATTGTACGTGACATGTCCGTGATAATATGAATTTTTCTGAAGCTAGTAAGTAAGTATATTTATGTAATATTTTGTAAAAGACCATAACCACAATATATTCTGTTTATGAAGAGATCTTCGTAAACCCTTCAACATTCATGCACATCAATATTTTTGAAGTAGTTAACAATGCTACAAATACTCTTAGATTATTGAATTATATAATATCTTATCCGAGAATCAAATTGTACGTATTATAACTACGAATAAATTAAGCCTCGTTGAGACTAAACAATTTTCAAGCTACGCACGTGTTATTCTTAAAAAGGACATAAAACGATGCACTGGTTGAATATGCGCAAATATGAGGTAATTTTCGCCCGCGATGACAGAAAATACGCGCCTAGCGTTAACAACAAACTTATTTAGCCTTTAACAGATATTTAATAAAAATGTACCATCTTCGAGAAAAATATCATCAAGGAAATAGTCATAGTTGGCGAAAAGTTGCTGAAACGATTCTTATATGACATAATTGCATACGTTTTTAGTTCCCGACTACGTCTAAATAGCATAATTATTGTTATCAATAATTGCATCGTCTAAATGAGGCTATGATATAATTTAAGTCTGTCCGCAAATGCATTTTATTCAATAATCTATTTTAATATATAAATCTAAAAACCTTGTTTGAATGCGTTAATTTCCTATAAGCTACATTTACTTTAGGAAAATAATTACCCCAGAAAAACTTTTATCGCGTGGGTGAAGCCGCAGCCAAGAGCTAGTTGTAAATAAAATAAAATGTATGTTTGATTATAATGATGCCCTAGAAGTACAAGTTACCTATTTGCATGTCTCTGAAATATACGACTATTTATTCTTTGATGTGAGTGACGTTCCATTCAAGATGGCAGACATGCCGCTTGAGCCATGATAGTATGGAATCGTAGGAGTGCGATTTTTAGGTGTGTCTTTCTAAATATCGAAATAGAATGTCTCCCGAATTCTTGACTAAAGTCTTATACGAATGTTGTTACGATGTGAAACTGCTTCCGCGCGTTACGTGCGTTAGATTTAGGTAACGTTTGTGCCGGAACATATGTAATAATCAGTGATCGAAATTGTATTTTCGGTGTGTCGTGTACGATAAGTATTCTGGTTTGATGTTAAATTAAAATGTGGAATATGATGTGCGACGTGATGCCCACGATATCCGAGGACAGTATCAGCCAGCGGAGTTCGCAGCTATCCGGCGAGGATGCGAACTTCGAACAGCTTATGGTGTCTATGCTGGACGAGAGGGACAAGCTGGTGGAGAGCCTGCGGGAGACGCAGGAGCGGCTCGGCGACTCGGAGCTGCGGCTCAAGGAGGTGGAGAAGGAGCGCGACTCGCTGCAGAGACAGATCGCCGCCAACCTGCCCCAGGTCAGTGCCCACTACCCACTACTGCAAAGCTCACCCTGTCCTTAGTTTTAGCTTGTCGCGACTAGCGTTTGTAAACTGCGAGTCTTATTAAATAAGACAATGCATCCCCTTCTCCTGTGTGTACATATGTGTATATGTACTAATTAGGATGCATATTATATTTTAAGTTATGTAAAAAATTATATAGTAAATTTACGAAACTAAAACATAGATAGTATTCCCTATGAAAATACGAAATTCTCCTTGAGTTATTTGATTTGACAAATATTTTAATTGGCTCTCTACTGTATAAAGTGTTGATTTATTATTTGATTAGCATTTAGAAGTAGCTATTACATTGTAGATTATATTTATTAGACAATACATATTTGGAGCTTTAAATGCTTATTTTAGACTTAATGAATATTAATTTATGTTTGTACTTATGAATAATTTGGGCAACTGAAACTAAGATATATAGGTGTATATTTATGAATATAAAATTTGAAATGACACTAAAAACTTTAAATAAGCCATTTTTATATGTTTTTGTAAATTATATTTTAATTTTTCATGTTTGTATGAATAAAATCAGTAATTGGTTAATAATGGTTTTGCCTATGTTGTTCATATATGTATGGCAATTTATTGATATAAAATTAATGTTTTTTTCTTAGAATCTATCTTCAATATCGTTCTGAGGTATCTGTAACTATAAATTATATCTTTTGTTTCTTATTTTACAACTCATATATAGAATATCAAAAATATGAATTCTTTACATTTATTCAATAATTAATAGTATACATTTATCAGAAAAATAGCCAAAATAATTTAAATATATTCAAACAATGTCATAACTCATAAACCATTCATTGTCTCTGAATTGACAGAACTAACTAACATGATATTACTGTAACATAATTTTGTTTATATTTACATAACACAAAATGGTTCATTTAGATTAAGTAATATTGTACACAGAATTACTACATCCATTGTTGTGTAACCTATTCTGGTGGATTGTACTGAGAAATGATCAAAGGATCCATTGACAGTATTTGTGTGGTGTGGACCACACAATGTGTTTGTCATGCATCGTCTCACATTATTGGGCAATATTGATTGCAAACCCATATGCTGGGTGGGATATGTTTGATATTCGTTTTACCACACATTTCCATTTAAATGAATCAACTCAACAAGAAAGTGTTTTAGCTCAATATTAATTGTTTTTCGTTTATATTTATTAAGTTTTATTTGGAGGGCCAGACAACATTCATGAATATAAAAATTATTATTCTTGTAGGCTCAGATACACTTTTTTTAACATCTAATTAGATTCGGTAGAAATACAAACTTAGTCAAATCTGCTAGTATATTTTATTAAAAAACTGAAGAATTTTCCTATAACAATTTCACACGAATCTCATTAAAAACAAATAATCTTAACTGCTATTAAGATGAGATAAATTGAATATATTTTAAACCAGTCTTGGTAATTACAATTGTAATGCGTTAGACGGTAATATTAAATGACTGGGTCAAGGGAACCATTGCAAATAATGCTCAGCCAATGGAACGCAATGGCGAAACATATTTAATATTGCTTGATTACTACAACTATTTGGTACATAATTCATAAAAATATGTTAGAATATGTTTTAATTTTTAAGCATGTTGTATGACCTTCAGTGTTGGTTTATCTTTTGTTCTAACTGGTGGAATGCTAGTTTGTGTTTAAACAATGTAAAGGTAGATAAATAAAATCATTGTTTGTCAGGTTTAGTTTAAAATATTTTTTTATTCTTTCAGTTAAATATAATTTTTTTAGATATTCATGTTTATATTGTAATAATTTGCTGAATATGTAAATTAATTTTTGTATACTACGATACACAATATTATAATGAATAGTACTGATGTCAATTAATTATATAAAACATTATATTATCAATAGATAACCAGATCACATGACTCCAGTCCTAGAGCATTCAAATTGGACCATTTACTTGGATATGGGCTATTTAGGTCTAATCAGGGGTAATGTGTTGTTCCTGCTGCATTAACTGAAATGGTATCAATTTATATGAAACATAATATATTCTACAGCAGAAAATTATCTAGAAAGTGTGTATACATAACAAGTAGTGCTTTAGAAAATTATTCACCTAAAAATGAAATTGTTACTCATATTTTGATCATATCCAGGCATATATTATATTAATTATATCCAAGCAGCTTAAAAATTATTAAAACTCAAAATTTGTCTCATCAATTTTTAGTTATAATATTTTTTTTATGGCATTTCATGATGAAATTTTTACTTTCTTATAATAAAATATCTACTTTCATTCTCTAGCTCCTATTTATATAATTCTATCATAGTCTATTAAGTGTACTGTAAATATTATGACAATAAGCATAATATGTATGTTATAAGTAACAAATATTGTGAACTTGTGTGGTATTTAAAATTCAGAAATTCCCCCTTACCACATTTTTAATCAGTTTTATAATTATTTACTGTTTTAACGCTATCTTTGCTGAATCCAACAGTTTAAGAGTTAAACAAACAAAGAGATAATAAAATATTTGTAGGTAAGAATATTGCTTGTATAATTAAAGCTTTACTCTCAAGCTCTGTAGTATATTTTACAGTATAATATCATAATAACCACAGATTTTAACCTTTAAAAAACTGAAATCCCAAGTGTAAAGTTTTAATTAGCAAGCAAAAAAATTTTGTGAGCATAGTCATTTTTACACTTTTAAGGTTTTAAGTGTTTTCCACAAAAGCCTTTTGCCTTATTACAAGTTTTAAAGTCTATACAAAGAATATTAGCTGTATGTTTATAGTATTTAGTATTCAAATCAACAATTGTGTGCCTTGAATTAATTACATTACATTCCTACACCCTAAGTAGTTGACCACATTGCTTTTGTTTCATTCAATTAATTAACATAAAATTATAAAAAATCTTCATGCATGCATGATCTTGACTTTATCATTATGCTTTACTTTCAGTAATCTTCACGCATTATAGTTTAGGATACAAGGTGCATTTTGTTTCCTTATCACCTGCAGTTATCGTGCATTTCTTGGGGAATGTTATCTAGTGTTTTATAGCGTCGCGGCACAATTCCAAATAGGGGTTCGTCCCAAATTTGGGGCAAAAGGGAAATTTAGGGGATACATCATGTTTATTGGGACTTTTGGAAATTAACCTTCTCCAGAGCGGAAATACATTGTATAAATCCAAGTTATTGTTGGTTCAGCACAAAAATTTTTGGTGAGTTTTTCTCGCTTATCCTTATATTCTGAAGCAAATTTAATTCGTTTGGGGGCATTACAAAGCAGATATCTAGCAACATTTAGTCGCGGTATGCGTGCGGCGCGGCGTGCGGTGTATCGAGCAAGTAAGGTTCAACACATCAGCATTGTTATCAGCCGAGTTATGTCACATTCACACGACCCACTCGAGTGGACCGCGTTATGTATGAATGAGTCTGTTGTTTTTTTTTTGCTTTTTTGATTGTTCTATATATTAATACGCGAAGATAAAACACCTCATCCTTTTTAAAGCCATTGCGCGCATGGAGGAGTGTGATTTAGTATTATTAAAGTTCATATGCAGAAAAATAAACTTTATGTATAATACAAATATATTAAACCCGACGTTCGAATTTCGCCCATTGGACGACTGCTAGTTTTGATATTTTTTTACAATTGACACGTTTTATTTCCTGTCTTTATTTGTATTTTTAATAATCGCCATATCGTACTTAAAACGAATGAATATAATAATAATAATATTGAACACGTACTTCTGCTCTGCAATCCGCTTTCACTAGCACTTGTCACCCTTGCATACATATTGTGTACAATAATAAAATATTTGGTATTAGCGAAAATATTTGTCCGCTTCCGCTTAAATTATGAGTTTGTTAAATCAACGTAAACAAATCCATACAAATATTACAACTTTACATTATAAGCATTGAAAATGAACACTTAC
The DNA here is from genome assembly GCF_014839805.1 of Manduca sexta. Classification (NCBI taxonomy): domain Eukaryota; kingdom Metazoa; phylum Arthropoda; class Insecta; order Lepidoptera; family Sphingidae; genus Manduca; species Manduca sexta. Next base: position 18,994 of record NW_023593452.1, read on the forward strand.
TCGCAAAAACTTTGTTAAGCAGATATTTAAGGTAAATCAATGATGTATTTTTCTCTTTTCAAATAACTCGAGTATTAAAAAACCTTGATTAGAGTTACTGTGGAATGTAAAGTGACTTGAGTATATCGCCACAACTCAGAGATTACGTTGTGTGCAGGTTAAAACAATGGAGATCGGTTCTTGGCCATGTTCCATCTTTATAAGATTCATCATCTTTTAAGATAACCAGAAGTCGTCGAAGTGACCTCGTCTCGGTCGACCCTTGTTAATCAATTATACACTTAAACGTTGGTTCCTCACGGTATAATCTCGTCCGTTCCCATCAGCCGACTGAATGCCCGTGAACTTGCCGATCGTCTCCTTTGCCTTTCGTTTACAAATAAAGATTAATGGATGCTATCAATTATTATTTAACATGTGTAACACGTTAGCTATGTTTGTTGACGTGTTGATCGTTGCTACATGTGAAATGGTATGTAATAGGCGATATAGCGACACAACAGTGAGGTTTTAACAAAAATCGCACTTATATTATATATAGGTTACGTTTGAAAAAACTACATGTAGCTCACAACATTAGGTGTTACTTCTTATAAGGGAAAAAATTAGAATCGGTCCAGTAGTTTCAGAGATTAGCGCGTTTATGACAAGACCACATTCGTGTAATAATATATGTTTAGGTGTCGGCAGAGATCACAATATGTACGATATATTGTATGGGTAAGTGATAGACTTGACACCATAAAACTTCACGTTACTTTGTGCATAGGATGTTAAATCTTCTAGTACACTGGCTACCAAGTCCTTTACAACAACAATGCATACAAACTCTTGCTTGGCGATAAGAATAGACATTTCCATGATACCTATGAGACGGAGTCCGCCGAGGGACGTACCACGTATAAACGTTCGTTTATGTTTGTAAAGCTGACACAATGTTTGAGATTAATGAGCCACTCACAACCGATTCTGGATTGCACTAGCCGCCACTTAAACGTAATAGCTTTCTGCATAATTAGTTTATCAATTTTATGAGTGGTGTTCGTAGTTTAGTGACCGATGGGCAAGCGAGGTTCTATTCTTCCTATGCTATGGTTTGAGATCGGGTAATGTTTGATTAAGCTCTTGGAATCATAGTAACTATGTCATATAACCAAAAAATGGCCCGGACTTTGACTTAAGATATTAGGTTGGATAAAGGATATAATAAGTTCCTGGATGGTATCAGGGATTGGAAAAGATTTTCTGCCACCCAATACCCAAATCCGACTTCTATTCTTCTATTCTATTAAATAAAGCTGAAGAGTTTGTTTGAGCGTCTTAATCTCAGGAACTACTGGTTCGAATTTAAAAATTCTTTTAGAGTTTGATAGCCCACTTATCGAGAAAGGCTATCGGCTATACAACATCACACTATGACCAATGGGAGCGGAGCATCAATGAATATCGCAAAAACGGGAAATCTTATTTCTTTTAAGAGCTTCTGTTACGTGCGCTGCGTAAACGGTTAAATTACACAACAGTGTTGTACGACGAAATTGTTCCTCTTAAATAAAAACAAAATATTATACTGTAGAACACCCACCCAACTCTGTCTGCCTGTTTTTACGATAGACTACAAAAACTACCAAACGGATTTCGATGAAATTGGGTAAGAGATACATAGTTAGAGCCCCTGGGAAGGACATACGCTACTTTCTATCCCGAGAAAATATATAGCGAGATTTTTATCCCGAAAAACTCTTCCACGCGGGCGAAACCGAGAGCAAAACCTAGTGTGCTATATTATACCTACAAAAGTTTGTCTCGATGCAGTTATGAAACCTACCTAGGACTGGTATACCATTGGAAGCAGTAAGCGGCAAGTATACTCATTGCATATGCGTTTAGTGCTTACCCTTTCGAGGATACAAACATCACCATACACTTGGTAGATATATATAAATTCAACCTATTACAACACTGTTAGAATTACACCAAATATTTAAATAAGATCTACAATTATTTTCGCATTAAACGCTGACACAGCTATTTGCGATATTGGGACGGTCCGCTGCGGCATTTCACCAGACGTTATTATTGGATTATTGACCTAACTACAGAACGTTGTCCTCTGTTCACTTAAATAGGGATTGGTAAATCCGAAAATACGAAATCCAAATAGGTCGCACAGTTCTGGAGTTGTTTCGGGAATGATAGGCGGATTTGGACTCTGGTGGTTTTATGTAATATGGTTAAATATAGGTGTTAAGTCTCGTAATGAAAGTTCGTTTCGCTAGTGCCGCATTGCCTATTTCAAGCAGCGTTTTTGGAAGTGTTGGTATTCATGTTTGAAGAACATTGTTGGGAGTTTATTATAGACTTAATATCTAACTCAGGATGAAAATACTTTATTTATCACGTAGGCGAACAAAGTGCACTTATGATACGTCAAAACAAAGCATGCATGGGCGAGGTGGCACTCTGTTTGTAGACAGTCTAGTATTATAAAGAGACAGTGACAAGTTCGTTTCGTCAATAAATTTCTTATAAACATACTTTTCTGGTAAAAAAGAATATCATACCTTATTTATAGAGTTGTCGCGTCTCAATTTTAGCTAAGTTTAGCATAAATAGTCTATTCCAATCCATAGCCAGATATCTGGTTCCCGCCAATATCAAGTCACTGAGCCCGCTCGCTTCGTTCGTCTCATTTAGTTACGACCAATCGGATCTCGCGGGTCATCGCTTCATCTGCCCGCCGGTCACAGTGAGGACATCCTACACCGTCTTCCGAAGCTGTGTTCCTTCTAACACGTGTAGATTAAGGATTTACTAAAAAACTAGGATCACGATGCAATATAGTTTCATAAAGTCCAGTTGTTCTAGAAAGTATAATTACAGGATATTGTGAAACTAAATGATGTCTGAGGGCGACAAATGTAGTCCACTATAATGGAGTATTCTACACATACCTATTTGAATATTTTATCAGGTGGTGATAATTGGCAGACTTGAGACTTAACATCTAAGTGTTACCATCATCTTAAAGTATCTTGTTTACTCATCTCGTCAATAATTAGTATACAAAAGACCAACATCTTATTTGGCAGTTAGCATAATGTTCTTCATGGCCGTCAAAATTAATTTCATCCATCAATCTCAATAACTCATTCAGCGGTAGCAGCCACTAACTACAACTGCATTCCGTTTCGTAATCTTGTGATTGCATTTAATACTCATCATAAATATATTTAAATATTCAGTTGATTTATATTATCAATGGTCCAATACTATCTTTATAGATAGATACAAAACATAACTCACTGTTCCCAAACAGTATTTTAAAATTAGTGAACTAATTCATCACCATATTGGTTATAAATCTCAGTTCGTATTCACGCGTTTTTTAATCATTATCTCTCAAGATCTCTGCAAGGTTACTGCTCTAGTATACTACCACTAGATCGAAGTATTTTAACAGAATTGATGAACTCATGTTATTTAGGTTTACTACGGTCGTTTATAAAACATTACCAAGGAACGCCAGTTACGCGCTAAATGAGGTTTTGATACTTGTAGATAAATTCACAACATTCACATAATGAGCAGCGCTGTGTTCCTCGAGATGCGCCATTGCGAATTGATTAAATTGAGAAGTGGTATCTGCGATCATTTGACGCTATATTAAAAGTTATCTTATTACTTCGTCGGATGGTGAAAGTGGTGGAAAAATTCGCCGAGTAGCTCATTTTGCGCAGTAGTAGGATCAGTTGGTGTATACAAAATACAAAAATTCGAATTTGGATGCCAGGTTTCGCTGGTCGCAATCATATTTCGTCTGAAAGTATTTTAGCATCACATGCAGTGTAAACTCTATATGAGTTTTGCAATATTAGGTTAAAATAAATGTAACTGCGAACTGTGATATTCTAAATATGTGTTTTTACTGGTGGTAGG
>NW_023593453.1:0-22928 GCF_014839805.1 Manduca sexta
GCCGATGGTTCTACGCGAGTTATCAGTCAACCCTTAAGTAGTTCTTCAAAATCTGGACACAATGATGGAACTCCAACAAAACCCATCGGAACTCCAGCAAAAGAAGGTCCACAAAAAGTTCAAATAATACGTGCTCCTGATGGAAAGATAACTGTACGAGGATTACTCGCAGGCCAGCAACTGATACAGATGGCAGATGGCAAACTCCATGTGGTTATGGCTGGACAGCAGGGTATTTCGGGTCAATTGGTTGCAGCATCCCTGCACCGAAACATGCAGAAGTGGGAACTACCCCAACAGAGAGAATACCCGCGACTAAAGCCAACTCTGATGAACCAAAATCTGTGACGAATCCACGCGTAGCTCCTCAACCTGCCCAGCAAATAGTGGTTCAGGGCAGCCGTCAGCTTGTAGTACAGCCTGGTCAGCAAGTAGTGGTCCAGTCTCCGCAGCAAATGGTTGTGCAGCCGCCACAGCAGATGGTGGTGCAGGCGGGCGTGCGCGCCGCCGCCACGCCGCGCGTGCAGCCCGTGCAGACCGTGCTGGTGCAGGGACAGCTCGTGCAGCGCACCCGCGCCGAGACCCGCGCCCGCCTTGCAACCGCCCGCGCTCGCCCCGTTTACTCAGCAGATTGTCGTTAATAATCCAGCGCTCGTGCAGCAAATAGCAGCGGGCAAGATACAACTCGCGACTGTCAATGGTCAACAAGTTCTTATCCGGCCGACTGGTAATAACCAGGCCCAAATAGTGGCGCACATAGGTCAGAGCCCGGCGGCGAGGCCTATCGGCGCCGGTGACGCTCCTGCGCCCGCACCTGCGCCGGCGACGACCACCCTGCCCGTTCCCGCTGTCGCGCCTGCCGCGCCAGTCACACCTGTTGCCACGCCTCACCAACCTGCACTGAAGATGAACTTGTCGAGAAGAGACTACTAGTTGGCCAACCACCGGGCACCGTCATAAAGACTGTTACGGCACAGGTACAGTACAGTAATTTTTTTATATTTAAAATTTGAAATATTAAGTTTTAAAGCAAGTTCAGGTCATGTATGTTAAAAAAATATATTAATGTTTCTATAAGGATGTCTAAAGGTAGTATTAATTGTTTACAGGTAATGCAGACGAGCAGTGGTCCCAGCATAGTCCTTCAAGGTCTTCATGGATACAATTTGACTCCACAACAACTGGCACTAGTGCAGCATCAGGTGAAACAGCAACTATTGAAAGGCATATATTTTTTTTAACTTTAAATACCTACTTATAGACATTAAAAAGTGAAAAATGATTATTTTCAACCGTTTTATTATATTGTAGCACAAGAATCAACAGGCAAACAAGGCATGTTGGGCCCGGAAGAAGATGTATTTGGCTGTGCAGCCGCGCCGCCGCCGCCTCTAACGCCCGTCGCTACTCCGGCCATTCATACGTTGCAGCCTTTAGCCGTGCCCACGCATCAGGTAATTTACTATTATTAGATGACATGAAACATGAAATACAGACTTTTATTCATGTTATCTGAAAAGTATTTCGAGTTAATATACATAGCATGCAACTTTGTATTATATATAACATGTGAACAAAAGTCCTTAATCTGGATAGATACTACTATTATATACAACTCAGTGTGCGTATTGATTTCTTATGTTTACGCGAATGTTTGACATTGAAATAAAACTATTTGACGGATTTTGTCGCGATAATTTTTTTTTTGCCTCCAGACGTTTTGAACTTTTGCAGCCTTCATGGTCACGGGGACGCGGGGGACCAATGCGTCGGTTGTCCAAAAGTTGTATTATAATATCTATAAGTTGCAGGCGATGGATGAATAAGTCTATGTGTAGATTGAACTCATCGAAGTAATTTTTATTAAATAGCCTATAGTCTTTAAAATTTTGTTAGCCGAGTCTCTTTGATTATTTTATACGTACTTCGATCCGAAAACGTTGTTTGATTTTGTTGTTATATTCTGACGTATCCCTAACTGACACAATCTCTTTGTCTGCACGGAGAATCGTGATTGCCTTCATTAATCGCATATGAGTTCTGTGTAGATCGGACCGTAAATGAAAACAAATTATTTAAAATATTGCATAATTAAAACATTTAAGTAGGTATTGTAAACTTTTTCGATGACCGACAACCTCAGCCACCATATGAAGGCTGGAAAGTCTTGGAAACGTCGAGACTAAAAATTAAACAAATGGGGTATTTGACTTATTTATATTTATAACTTTTATAAAATATGCACGTCCTATAAATTCTAAAACAGTAGAATGCATTGAAATCTGGTGAAAAAAGTTATATATAGCCATTGAAATTAGGAAGTAGTGGTCAGTGTCAGAAAACAGAAAAGGGACGGAATACTTAGATAAAGATATATTTATTCTGCAAATGTAAGTAAATAACGATGACCAAATACTTGCATGTGAGGTCAGCATTACGATGCGTGCGAAAGAAAGAGATGGAGCGATATCTCCACTCCACGTCCAATCTTGCACATAGCATTATTTCAGTTTTGAATCTCAAAATCAAACATAGTCACATACCCAATTTGTCATAATGTTAAATTTGTTTTATTTTGTGTGCATATGTTCACATATAGAGGTGATGCTGTATGTTGCTCTCCTGTAATGTTATATCACACGAATATGTTTGTAAGACTGGATGAGTGATAATGTTATATCATGCAGCTTCATATGGTGTTCCCTTACAAATAACTCAGCGCCCTGGCTATACTAATGAGAGTGACCTTATAAAAAAGTTACAACATAGTGTCGAGTTTTATATTTTCATTACAAATATTGATTAGCGACTACATATATATACTTGAATATATTAGTGACATTTAGTAATGTCAGACATACACCGATAAATTAATTTTTTACATTGGTCACATATACCAAAGATGAAATTGTAAATAAATGTACTGTGTAATTGTATATAATTTATTTATATAAATAGAGCAGATCTTTAAGTCACCCGTTCATAGTATTTACAAAAGCTTATCCATAGTAAAATATGATATTACATTATTAGTTTTTTGTGTAACTGTTTTATACTCACATTCGGGAATGTGTGTGGACTATTTGTTAATATAATTTTAATATTACATTGATTTTGAATTTAGAAATTATATTTACTTCATCATCCCATCTGTTTGTCATTAATATTCCCAGCTGACAAACTTATACCTTTATTAAATTAAAAAATATTTCACACGCATTTTCATATTTATTTGTGGTGATTTTGGCGTTGCCTATAATAATACAGCTGAGGGTACATTTCGGCGTGTGGCGAGATCATAAGCAACAGTGATGTCATTAATTTTATCTATAAAATGTCTTTGGTGGGAATTTTGTAATCGTAGGTGAATTTCGAAAATTGTTTAATACTGCTAAAATACAAGTAGATTATGAAAAAATAAGTGATTACCGTCATCTATATGCAACTCAATGTCATGGTAATTCTAAGTACAATGCCGGTCGATCAACGAAGAATAAAATCACACACACACATACACACAAAGTGTGTATTTTGGCGTTGCTCAAGTTAAAAATCTGTTTTTTTTTAATTTGACGACTTGTTGAAGAATTCTTAACCTACTGTAGTCACTCAACATAAATTTGATAAAAATATACAAAGACTGATGCGATAGGAAAAAGTAGGACTATTCATAATTCGTAGAGTTTATATTATTTTCAATATGGTTAAGAAACAAATACAAAATATAATTTCGAATTAACAGGTCGCTTTAGTTGGTAAGATCATAGGCGGCATAAAAATATGATTGACAAAATTGATTTTGCTAAAGAACATATATTTTGCAGTAAATTGATTAAAAAGTTCATAATCCCAAACGATCTCTCTTTTTAACAAAAGATTTATTTCCGTAATCATACATAAGATCCCATTATAAAAGTAATTGATCTTAAAATAAATAAATTTGTTAAATATAATAATTTTTACACCTTATTCTTATCTGTGTGCAATCTGTCTTGTTTGTCTCTGTGTAGCCAATGGAATGGAACATTGACAAGTGAACAAAAATATTTTGGAACAGCAAAACGATTACTAGTTTTACATTGCCTGTAGTCCGTGGACTTATTATGATTTTAAGCGCGCAACGCCAGTATGACAGTTCGTCGAACGTGTTATAAAGCAAAACTACAAAGATCTAAAAGCGCATGCTAGATATGTAAAAATGGTATGCCGTATGTGTAGCTGATCTTTCGTTAGGTAGCGAATCTTTTGAAACATAATATACAGGGTCAATTTTACATTGCGTTACTTATTGAAATCACATACTTGTCTTCTTGGAAATAGCAATACAATTAGTTACTCTAAGCATAGATGTAAAGTAAAAAGTGTGTGATAAAGGAATAAACCCCAGACGTGGTACACGTCTGGAGGTTCTATTATTGTTTTGCTGACGCAGCCTTTATATATATTGTAATCATGACTAATTATCAATATATAAAATAAAATTTTAGAGTACATTACAACAACGAGATTCCACTCAATGCTTACCATTACAAATAGTGAAAATTCTATATCAATCCACACTTCCCTGTCTGAAATTAATCCACAATGTATCTAATTTCTTTTCAACTGTATTATTAAATGTGCGCCAATTTTAATTTTATTTACAAAATTAACAACACTATAATTATGTTATTACAAAAAATATCTTCATTAATTCAGTATGAATATTGATTAATATTTTATGTTCCAAATAGATTAAAAATAATATTTAAAACACTCCTCAATGTAATCTTTTAAATTGGTTTTAGTACATTAATAAAATATGCGTCTAGGTGAAATGTATAATTTAATATATGGGATAATAATATTGGTGACTTTATAAGATCCACTGTAATTTTACGATTGCTACGTTTCCTGAGAGAAGCATACTTATTTATTGCATTATGTTAAACTTTAAAAGAGACTCAGATGATGAGATTAGCTAAGTTGCCTGAAAATTAAGTTTTTTAGCTGGCAATATAATATTAATACAGAATTAATTTCTACGTAATACATATATAAAATCACAATGAAATTATTCTATGCCTGTCAGAGAAAATCTCTAGATCTTCTGTACTGTATAAACCCTTTGGAAGTTTTGATTTATATACTTATTATGTAACAGTAGTTCTGTAATACAATATAGTATCAACATTTTATTTAGGTAAATTGTGATATATCGTTGTTTGTATGATTTGTTACTGATTTATTTTAACATGATAGTAGACGAATTACATGTCAATCTTTTAAATGAAACCATACTTTCTGAAGTTAAACGTGATACGCGCAAATCGAGACGTAATATCTCATATTGCTAATTACTTAATCTTTTAACATTTTAATGACATATATCATCCACTGATAAAATATTAGCTTAAAACTTTGTAGCATAATATAATCAGTAGAGTAATTGGTGTACAGTACAGTACCAAACATTGACATCCATTTTTGATTTCCAACTCGTAAATATTAGGTGTAGTATTATTAGTACTGTGTTTGTAATGCTATGTTTTTCAGATTTTCCGAAATTAATCACTCAAAAAATATACGGTAACTTATAATAATATTATTTTTTAGAAATTGGTTAACAAATACATTCACATCGAGAATTGCTCATACACCACCTGTTATTATGTATACTTCTAAGGTAAAATTAATTATAATGATATAACTATAGGAATGATTTAAATAAAATATTAATAAAAGATCGACTTTTATTTCAGTCCCATTTGGTTGTTTTATGTTATAATTTACTTGCAAACGTTTTGTGGGGTGTATGGGCAATTTACTTAAATCTTCAGTCACTATTTCAAACCTTGTATGAAGTTAGATATTATATAAACAACGATGTAAAGTTCTTAATATTTAAAATGCGCTAATTTTGCTAAAATTTTATATATATTCCCACAAACGTATGTTATGTTGATACTTAATTGTTTATGTTACACACCCTTTTTATTTTTTATGACATACCTTCACCGTTTCGGTTATAATAGTAAAAATAACACTGAAATATGAATCGAAAGAGAATGATTTATTTCTAATACAGCTCAGCTGGTTACAGCTCTATTTTATCCAAGTTTCAAACTTCTACTTATAGGATGCTAAAGATGAAGACGAAATTAAGCGTCAACCCCTGCTTAACGGCGAAGATAAAGTTGCCGAGGCAGGGAGTCAAAAGGAAGCAACGCCTTCTAAGCAAGAAGAAATAAAGGGAAACAACACAAAGACAGATATAATCAACTCTGCCCAGGATGCCCTTCAGAGTAATAAATTTGTATTAACCCCGACTATATACAACAAAGTAAGTATTACAACCTATCTACAAGTTGCTATTGGTCTTCTTCCACAGAATAAATATTGTATTGTTTCAGGAGTATAATTTTTTTACCTTTAAATATAATAAAAAACAGGTTATAATGAGCCCAACCTTTGGATTACAATCACATAATCACTATTTATTTTTTATAATGTGAAAGATGAAATTTTAAGTGCTAGTCAAAAACTGTGCAGTATAATCATGAATAATATAATCATCAATGTACCATTAAAAATATAGGCCAAGGTGTCAATTTTCAAATTCCAGCTATCAAAAGCGCACTGAAACAGGAAAACCTAAACCCAGAAATAGAAGAAAAGCTTCTTCAACTGCAGCGATATCAAGAAAAACGAATGAAGCCTGAGGTACAAGTAGAAAGAGAGGTTCGTCCCGCAAGTACGATGTCTCCATCGCCCCCGTTGCGTCGCCGGGCCGTATCTTCCCGCCATGACGACGACGACGAGTGGATCGACAGCAGCCCGCGCAAGCGCGCTCGCGCTGCTCGGCCGCCGTCCCCGCCGCCGGCGCCGCCGCCACGCGCGCCGCCCCGCGCCCCGCGCCGCGCCGCACGCGCCGCCCGCGCCGCACGCCCTCGCGCCTGCGCCGGCACCGCACCGCCGCCCGCGACGCCCTCCACACTACTGGAGGAGCGTCGTCGTGCCGCCTCTAATCATTCACGTTTGCAAATGCTACTCTTCAAGCACAAGGAAATGCTTAAAAAAGACATCATTAAGAAAAGGGGACTCCTCGAAAAAGAACTTGGTGTTGATATACAGGTGATGTTACACTATTGTTGTTATACAAATTTAGTCAAACATGTTATCCTGATAACTAAAATAAAAACAATATTACAGAAAGAACTTTCGTCAGAAATAGCTTTACGAACTCGCGCCGAGCGCAGCAAACAAGAAGAGGTTCGATGTGGAAAACGGCGTAGTGGTGGGAACGTGGCGTCTACTCCCAAACCTAACAAAAGAACAGGCAAAAAAGAGAAACTTCTTTGCATTTGCCGTACTCCTTATGACAATACTAAGTGAGTTGCCATACAATACTTACATATAAATATTAAAAGTGGTTCCTACTTAGGGCTCTGGTGCGAGCAAGTTTCTTTTCCGACATAAAATGGCCATCTAAACACTAGATGCCAGGTTTGTTATAAAAAATCTGTAATGATGCAGGAGCATATGTTGAGCCTCATAAAATGAGCATAAATAAAACATATGCGCTGCTGATATGAATCTGGTAGAGCAGTAGCGCTCATTTTACATACGTAGCGTTAGCCGTCGCATTGGTTTATGGGTTCCTTAGGCTAATACGGGTCGTGCCTGACGTGTGGAGAGCCGCACCGACGAATTATTAATTGTTCTGACACAGCAGCTAGTGCGTTAATTCAATCTCGTGCCGTAATATAAAACAATACGACTACAACAGATATCCAACAAATAATATTAATTTTGAAATTGAATATAAAACAGTATATAAATGATACTTATAGCCTGTTTATTATTATAAATACAATGTTTATAACAATAGTTTTGAAAGAAATCATGTTATTTTGACATTACAAACTGAAAATTTCGTTTTATTGAAAATATTTTTTACGACCAATAACATGAACTTTTGAAATTGTCAAGTTGGGTCTACGTTATATATTTGTACATGCTTTAAAGCTACAATAAAAAGGGTATGTATTCTTTTACCATATTATTTATTCCAGATTTTATGTTGGTTGCGAACATTGTAGCAATTGGTTCCACGGCGATTGTGTTGGGGTGACCGAAGAAATGAGTAAAACAATGGAAGAGTATGTGTGTCCTGATTGTCGACGCGCAGAGGAAACACAAGAACTTTACTGCTTATGTCGACAGCCCTATGACAATTCGCAGTAAGTATTTTAACTTAGCGAGAATACGAATTCGGATGACATTAAAAGTTTTAATGAGGTAGTTACGTCAATGTTGGCAATAATGGGATGACCGTGTTTCCCTGTTTCGTCAAAATTATTTGATGACGTAATTACAGGTTTAGTGTTTCAATTTTTTTATTTTTTTTTTAATCGACCGACAGGTCGACTACTGTCGTATTAAATCATATAATATAAAATGTTTAGGTTAAATAACAAATGTTATAAATAGTCCCTAGTAAGAAGAGGAAATTTCCACCATGGTTTACGTATCCATTGAAAAAAACAAATACCGGTTAAGATATCGGAACTATGAGAACCTTCGTGATAAAATTAAATATAAACTGCCTCGAATTTGAGATCATACATTGCTGAATCAGTGGTGCACTGACTATAATAAGTTTCTTATTAAATTAGTTATTACTAAAGACCATAAATTAATTTTGCCAATTTGTAATTATAAGTGCGGCAGCAATACTTCCTAGCCATTCATGTGTGCACCTAAACGATATCAAAGTTGAAAATGTATGTGATATTGCCAATTTGTTCGCATCAAATTTCTTTTCTATATATTCCCATAACGGTAATTCAGATTCTATCTTGCGCAAACTGCTCTAGTCGCAGCTTATTATCTGCACTGTCTGTCTCGTCACTTTAAAAAATACCTAACACCTAATCTAAATGGCTTTAAACAAGGTCGATCAATACAAACGAATTTAACTTGCTTTATTTCTGACTTGGCCCCAGAAATAGACAAGGGTTTGAGTTGATACTATATGCACAAATTTCAGCAGGACTTATGACAAAATGAATCATTCACGTTTGGTTAAATAACTCTTATCTGTATATGCATACAATCATGATTAATGTTCGGATTACACGTCGCATGAGTATAGCGCTGTATCTGGAGTGCCTCAGGGTTCCTATTTGGGCCCCCTTCCATTCATAGCTTATGTCAATAACAATTCTTACATTCATCATAAATACACAGTTTTTGCTGACGTCTGACGTCTTAAAATTTATTAAATTATTACAATATATTGTCACTAATCCAGTCAAACTTAGATATCGATTCATGGTGTAACGCTAATCGTATGATGTTGAATTCGGGAAAATGTTCCTATATTCACTAAACCAGGAGACTTCATCGGGTATTTTCATAAAAATTTAAACCGTCTTCAAAAACAGTTAAAAACCAAAAAATAATTGAATATAGGCTGCGGACCACGACTTAGACACTCCCGTCACAGGAAGAGGGCCATCGCGGAGCTGTAGTTGGTATGCCGTTCGTTGTATATACGTTAGAGACTCGGCCCGGCGGTCGCCCGAAGATCTATTAAGAAATCAAATCAAATCCAGGCGGTTCAACGCCGGGTCGTAAGGCACGGTGAACTTAACATAACAGTCCAGTCGCCCCCCATGAAGGCGTGCGGTAGTCGTAACGCACTTTCTCCGCGAAACTAAAAGAAACTAAAGAATCCCGGTTTATTCAGTTCATACTCAGCCTGTAGAATCGGTACAACGTGTAACCATGAGGTACTTGACGTTCACCACATACAGGTCCTTATAAAAATCGTCTTGCTTTCTTTATTTTGATTTCTTTACGCAATCGGCGAAAATAGCACACCCTTTTATTTTGATACAGATGTGGATTAACACACAATTCACACCGAGTTTTTGCTGGAGCACTTTGGGTTATCGATACCCTACCGGCTTTCCAGACAGCCGCGTACCCAAATCTTCAATGTACTATAAAACCGAATTAATGTTGGATATCATTTGTACATACGTAGGGTTTTCACTATCTACAATAAATTTTTTGACTTCGGCATATTTTTTGATTACCTCAATAATTTCAGTTACAAATGTGGAAGTTGCTTTAAACCGCAATTTATTATGTTTAAACTTGTGGTGAAGCTTACTAATCCATAATTTTTCTTTGGTAATTTTTTGTACATTTTTATTACTTTTATTAGTTAATTAAGCCTAATTAAAATATATAAGACTAGTGAAGAAATATATTATGTACTGCTGATTACCTATTTCAATAAGTATACACCACGCCGAGAGCCCTCGCACCGCGTCGCGTCGTGACAATGCTGTCGTTTTAGTACAGGCTGCAATAGATCTACTCGTACGTTCACATGAATGATTTTCGGGCGCAGCTAATACGTTCTAAAGCTTTGACATATGATGACATATGTGTTATGTGACTAGGCTTGTTAATATTGTAATGTGGATATAATTATAATTATTCATTGCAGGTTTTACATTTGCTGTGACCGGTGTCAGGATTGGTTTCATGGGCGATGTGTTGGAATTCTACAATCTGAAGCTGATAACATTGATGAGTATATATGTCCAAACTGTCAAAAAAAATAATTCTGTGAATTTTGCAAACATGAAAGAATTAACACCCAAAGACTTTGAAAATTTAAAGAGGCTTGTAAAACAAATACAATTACACAAAAATGCTTGGCCTTTTATGGAACCTGTAGATCCAAGAGAGGCACCTACTTATTACAAAGTTATAAAGGAACCAATGGGTATGTATGTCTTGTAATGTTATTAAGAGCATATATTGTTGTGTTACTAGTGTTGCTACTACAGCAATGTGATAAAACACATACGCCTTGGGTATACTAAGCTACTGCGAATATACCCGTTTCGTTATCCGCATGCTTGAAGTACTCATTTTCACATGCTAATCGAGCCGAGGCCGCTGGACTGGCATGTTTGAATTCATTACGCCAGTGCAGAACAATACGTCTGCCGTATATTGAATTATTCTTACTTCAGTAATCACTTTAAAGTTTTTTTTAGTGTATGCAGCATGTATAAAGTTAACATTACATTCAATAGGTAATTTTATGAATATCAGTATTACTAAATTACCCCCGCAGCGCCCGTCTGTTTGAAAGAGATAAACTCAAAAATACCAAATGGGTTTCCATACGGCTTTCATCAATGGACGAAGACTGATTAAACACAAACGTTTATGAGTACAATTCATAAATGTTTTGTATAAACTGGTTAAAATATGACGATGTTTGTAGAAGATATCGGAAAAAAAACAAATCCTCTAGGAGCTTGCATTGAAAACACTGCATAATCTTACGGGTTGTCGCAAAATTAAAACTATAACGTAACAAAATAAATTCAAACGGTCTCACACCGACACAACACGCGTGATAAAACTGCCCCCGCGCAGCATCGTCCGCGATCTTCAACTATTGTTGCTATATAAGCCGAGCCATGAAGCGCGCTGAGAGAAACAATACGACAAAATAAAAAATGTAGGCATATATGTTTTGCTACCGCGGTAAAGCCGGGGCGGGACGCTAGTGTATCATAATATAAATTATAGTAATAATTTCAAAACTCAAATATAATTTTGTATTTTTTACAGATCTGCAGACTGTGGAACGAAAAGTGAACGAACAAATATACAGTACGTTAAGTGAGTTTATTGGTGATATGACTAAAATATTCGATAATTGTCGGTACTTTAATCCAAAAGACTCGGAGTTTTATAGATGTGCGGATGGTTTAGAAGCATTTTTGCACAAAAATTAAATATTTTCGTGAAAAGTTATTTGAAAGTACGCAATGATGACAGTGCCAGTGGGAAAGTGTTGTAACATTGAACATTCACGCGGTTTGGTGCAGACTATACCACTCTAAAAATATATTTCATTTGCTAATTTTTCCCTACGATCTGTCTGTAAATTGTAAAGAATGTGATTAAATTTACAAATAAATTATAAATTATACATAATTTGTTGAAAATATCTTTGGAGTATGTCAGTTTCAATATCAGGTATTTATTGTATTTATTAAATGCTTCATTTTACTTTCTTAAGGCTGACACTCTTTAGATATTATGACAGTGATTGTCTGTTTACGTATACAGTTGTGAGATATTATGTTAGCTAATGTAATTTAGCGACTTTAATTAGTAAGTAGAGTAAGGGAAGTATATTGTATGTAAGTAATAAATTTTTAATATACAAATGAATTATTATTTTGTACCCTACAAATATTAAATTTGGACCAATGTGAATAAAAATTGTTTGACACGCTTAATATTATAAAAGTCCACGAAGATCTTGATGACATGATCAAAATCAGACCTTGTGTCATGTCACAACTGACATAACAAATTGTTTCCTACGACAGTACATAGTCATACCCCTATTCTCGTGTGTTTTATTAAATATTCTAATACTCATTTTATGTTTTACAGACTACTCTATGCTCCCAAATAAATAGTGACAAAATGAATATTATCTACATTACACGTATAATACAATAGCTGGCAAATAAAATTAAGTGAAAACTTGTGAAGCAAGCATTACTTAATGTTTGTTTAACCTCAGAACTCATCTTCGAAGCAATTTGGATTTATTTTTGTATAAAATAACCTCCTACAACTATCGATTTAGGCGGAGAACGGGGCTTCAGAAAAACAGTTTTTTTATAAGAGTTACTGTGCAATGGTTGAGTGGCTGGAGTTTTGACATCTTGGCTTTTGGGTACAAAAGAAGATGGGGGTGTAAACTTTAATGTGTCAGCATATGATTTTGTCACCGGGGGATGTATCTTTGATGCTTCTGAGTATGAAACGCAATTTTGGGCCATATAATTTTTTATATTTGTCTGCCTACTGGCTTCTGAACAAACCTTGCTAATTGCAATATGGGGCCGCCACAAAGACAACAATAACTATTATCTTGGTCGCAATCACAAGATGTACCAGTATGCCCTTGTCCACATTTATAGCACCTTGGTTTAGATCTGCATGTATCTTTAGTATGTCCATACCGGCAACAATTGTAGCATTGAATTGAAGGATAAATGTATAGTTCTACTTTGAGGGAATTGAAACACATAAATACTCTTGTGGGAAGGACCTGACCATCAAAAGTAAGCACTATAGTCTGGGATGGTTTCCAAGTAGCAGAGCCATCCACTATTGTTTTAAAATTTAAGCGTCTTACTTTTATTATGTCGCCACAACCTAAAGGAACCCTAATATTTTCTTTTATTTCCTCTACAGACATGTCCACCGGTACACCACTTACGAGCCCCATCCTGATAATGTTAAAAGATGGAATAAAAGCTTCATAGCCTTTTTCCAATAAGGCATGATGTTTTAAGAAAGAATTTGCAGCTGAGTGACTTGTGAATGCCATTGAAATTTTGTTGCGACCAATACGCTTCAAACTGCCTTGTACTATGTTTGGCACCTGGTTTTTATGCAAAAATCTGCCAAAGCATATTGGATGCAAATTAAGATCCTGTGTTACCTCTCCTGTACTAGACCTAGCAACATGAATAATAAATGGTGAAGCATCCAATGCAGTATATTCTTTTCTAATACTATCAGAAATATTGGGAGGTAACTGGGAGGCCTGAGATGGAAGAGCTTGTGTATGCGGTGCTATAAGAGGTGATGGATTTTCAGTGATTTTTTCGTCACTGTCTTCACAACGACATCCACTTCTACCTGAATCTACAGCCATTGCATTTTTGCGTTTTTTTTTATTACATGTTTTGCACACCTTATTTAATCGTATGCGCTTTCTTTTATTTGTATTGGAAATCGAACAATCGGTGTCTATGCTTGAAGCAGTTTCTATAGTTACAAAATGTGATGGTTGGGGAACATCACCTCCAGGATCTGGGGGCTCGTCCATCCCAACCCCCAACTAAATATTAATAAAATACTCACTTACCAATAGTTGTTTTCTATATACACTACACTAAAATGAAATAAATAATGAAAAAATATATACAATTTACAACTTATCTGACTAAATTTATGAACAAAATAATTATTTTCAATTGAAAGTAAAAAAAGACACCCGCCAAATTCAAAGGTTTCCCGCGCTTTTTTCGAGAACATAGTTTTTTTTTTTTTTTTTTTTTATGGCTACAAGCACTATGTTGCTGTGCTACGCCAATGTCAATAAAGCTAGGGAAACATATTACAGGAAGGAAATTGGTTTCGGAATTAGGATTAAGTCAGGAAAGTTGTCAAGATATAATATATTAATAATAATAATATTCGTCAATACAATATATTAATAAGTATATACAAACTATATTTTTATGTTATTATGTACAATAAATGAGGAAATAGCTTTATAAATATTTACATTAAATAAGAGGAGGGAAGAAATACAACAAGGAAAAGGAACTCCAAAGGAAATGAGTTGACTTATAAAATGAGCATTATCAAAAGCGGACAAGCGAAGAAGATATGATTGAGGTCACCCTCCTCTTCACCGCATTCACAAGTTCTACTACCAATAATACCAAGTCTAGCAAGGTGAGCTGGCGAACACACATGACCCAAGCGCATTCTCATTAATATACTAGTAGATCGCTTACCAAGATTTAATTTGCAAAACCATGGCTTCTCCGGTATACCCAATTGGACTTTCGAATACTAATTTGCCTTTTTTTTATCTGACTGCTTTCTTCCCAGCATTTTCCCAGGATTCCCTGAGAAAAGTACTCGGAAGTGCAGCCAGATCGTTGCAATAATTTATGTACGGATATACATCACCACTTGTTATCGCCTCATTAGCCAAACGGTCGGCTTTTACATTTCCTTTTATATTAGCATGACCAGGGACCCAACATAAAACTACAATTACGTTTTTGGAAAGGCATTCTATGAGCTTTTCTCTTATATTCATTATCACAATTGAGTGGGATTTTGATTTGAAAGGAAATTTTTCAACGGCCTGAAGGGCACTATATGAATCTGAAAAATAACAGTTTTACTAAGTCTAGCAATAAGAATAAATTCTAACGCTTTATATATTCCATAACATGCCCCTGTAACGACTGAAGTTTCTGGAGGAAGCTTTATTTCTTGTATAATGTTATACTGAGTATGGTAAACGCCCACGCCCGTATAATCTGACAAAGAGTGTTTTGATGCGTCAGTGAATATGTGGTGAGAATCAGGTCATTTAATGCTTACTAATTCATTAAACTGAGTATTAGTGTTAGGGTGGTCTCTATCAACGCCCAAGGAATAACATATCACCGGCGAAAGCAAAAGTGATTTAAACCCAACCATAAAATTGGGAGAGAAACTGATCTATAAGTGGGCGCTTGAAAACTTATAAATTTACGAAAACTTATAACTAAACAAGGAAGTGATTTTTCTTTCCACGATGAAGACGTTGCAATATATTGAGAAAGAGATTGAAGAATTGGAAAAAGAGCGTGATTAGAAAATTGCAAGGCTTTAAACAAAAATCTGTCTGACAAGTACTGTCTTCGCAATTTAAGAGGAGGTTCTACACACTCAACTTCTAGGGCGTTAATTGACTGGATTTCATCGCACCAGCAATTATTCTAAGAGCCTTGTTCTGAATTAAATCAAGTTTTTTGAACGCTGCTGAATTAGCCGGTTCCAAGATAAATGTACCATAGTCTAAAAGACTTCTAATTAATGCATTATATATAAGTCGTAAAGAAAACGGATGCGCCCCCCACCAAAACACCTTGTAAGACAACGTAAAATATTCAAGTTCCGTTCACATTTAGTAACTAAGTAATCACTATGTTGAGAACCTGTAAGTTTTGAGTCTAATAAAACACCAAGAAATTTCACTTCGGTCTTTACCGGAATCATAACATGTTTATATTTTACTTCTATTAAAGGACATTGGCGTTTTCTGGTAAACAAAACTAAACAGCTTTTAGAGGTTGAAAGATCTAATCCATTTAGAGTCATCCAGGACTCTAAATATCTCATAGCTGATGACATAGAGGAACAAGAACTAGAAGTAATTTTTTCTGATGTATAAAGAAGGAGGTCATCTGCATATTGTAGGATTTTTACGGAACTTTTTAAAGCTGATTCCAGGTCATATGTGTAAATATTGTATAGTAAGGGACTTAGCACTGACCCCTGGGGTAGACCCCTACATACGGTTCTAGATAATTTGGTAGCATCATCTGGACAAATATGAATACATCGTTCTCTTATTAAATTTGTAATAAAATTAGATAGCATACCGGGGATGTTAAGATCATGCATTTTTGCTTAGAATGGAGGGAACGACATTGTCGTATGCTGAATTAATATCTAAAAATGTGGCAACCACTGATTTGCTCTCAGAAAAGCTAGGCGGATATCGGACACAAAAATACTAATACTATCTATCGTGCTTTTGCCTTTTCGGAATCCATATTGGCTATCTGACAGAAGGCGGTTACCCTCGATATACCATTCCAATCGGTTTTAACCATATGTTCAGCGAGTTTTAACAGTACGGAGGATAAAACTATTGGACGATAAGATGAGGCCTGGCACGCAATTTTACCAGGTTTCAGAATAGGTAATACAATTTGTGATCGCCATGAGGCAGGTATGTTACCAGTTATCATAATAGAATTAACAATGTTAAAAAATAAAGTAATGCTGTTTCACTAAGATTACAAAAAAAAGAGTAGGGAATACCATCTTCACCTGGGGAAGAATCTTTGACGCTAGTTAAAACACCTTTGAGCTCTGATAGTGAAAATGGGGACTTTAAGTCATCATCTATTTTCAGGACTGCGGATGGACAAAGTTGTTGTGGAACAGTAGGAGGAGCCAAATGATCTAAAATATCTTCTGTTAGGGAAGGCGAGAGTGAACAGACGGAATTATCACTAAAAGCTGATCGAAATCTTCGAATATTTCGCCAAACCATAGATGGACGAGTATCTGGGGAAATAGAATGACAAAATGATTTCCAACCTTCAGATTTTTCTTTTGAAATAAATTTTTCGTCTGTTTAGAAATCAGTATGTAGTAATCAAAATTATCGGAAGTCATGTTTTGACAGTAAGCCCTTTCGGCTTCTTTCCTTTTCTTTGCAGCTTCTGTACACTCTCGGTCCCACCATGGTGGAGAAGGAATTCTACTGTTCTTGGTGCTTTTAATGGGAAATATCTCATCCGCAACCTCCGTCATTACTTTAGCGAGAGCCACAGAACACACTGTTTCATTATTATTTTCTATATCAGGGAAGATTTGAAATTTTTTATCAAGTCGTTTTTATATTCATTCCAATCTACATCTTTTAATATATATTTTAAACGTGGTGACCGCGAAACAGAAGGCTTTTGCTATGAGGAAAGCTAATCAGAATTGGTAGGTGATCGCTCCCATAAGAATAAGAGAGAGTTTCCCAAGTAAGAGAAGAAGCTAGGCTCGGTGAACTAATGGCTAAATCTACGGCACTTTGACCTTCATCAGGGTTGGTACGGCGGGTAGGAGAACCTGAGTTTATAATACAAAGATTATGAGAATCGATAATATCAACAAGGTCTCTTCCACAAGTTTTAGTTGTAGAACAACCCCATGACTCATGATGAGAATTAAAATCTCCTAACATTAAAAATGGTTTAGGTAAAATAGAAATAATGTTGTTTATTTCTCTAAATATAGAAGGACACGGACGCGGGATATAAATAGATACAAAACAAATATTATTAACAATGGATGCTATTATGGAAAAATCATTATGGTGAGATGGTAAGTCAAACTGGGAAAAATTAGGGATTCTTTTTGATGAGTATGGCAACACCGCCATACCCATCGGCTCTATCTTCCCTGAGACAGGAATAACCAGGAATTTTAAAACAAAATTCCGGTTTTAACCACGTCTCACATAGAGCTATAACACAAGGGTTAAATTTGTTAATAAGATAAATTAAATCAGATTTGTTCTTCACTACGCTTCTGCAGTTCCATTGTAGTACTTTGCCTAAGTGAGCCATTGTTAAATATGTCAGTTATTATTTTCAATAAAGGGCAACGTTGGACGGTAAAATTGTTTGTGACAGTGATGAAACTAAAGCTATAATAATATCAGCCACCGATTGTGGTTCTGGCAGGGTACCAGTTTTAGGAAGTGCACACCCATCAGCATAAGTGGGAGAGTTGAAATCACCCACAAGAGCTTGGTGGGCTGCACGATCATAACCTTGTATCGATTTAGACGGAGAACGGGGCTTCAGAAAACAAGTTTTTTTATAAGAGTTACTGTGCAATGGTTGAGTGGCTGGAGTTTTGATATCTTGGCTGTTGGCTACAAAAGAAGATGGGGTGTAAACTTTAATGTGTCAGCATATGATTTTGTCACCGGAGGATGTATCTTTGATGCTTCTGAGTATGAAACGCAATTTTGGGCCATATACTTTTTATATTTGTCTGCCCACTGGCTTCGGACAAACCTTGCTAATTGCAATATGGGGCCGCCACAAAGACAACAATAACTATTATCTTGGTCGCAATCACAAGATGTACCAGTATGCCCTTGCCCACATTTATAGCACCTTGGTTTAGATCTGCATGTATCTTTAGTGTGTCCATACCGGCAACAATTGTAGCATTGAATTGACGGATAAATGTATAGTTCTACTTTGAGGGAATTAAAACACATAAATACTCTTGTGGGAAGGACCTGACCACTCAAAAAAAAAAAAAAGTAAGCACTATAGTCTGGGATGGTTTCCAAGTAGCAGAGCCATCCACTATTGTTTTAAAATTTAAGCGTCTTACTTTTATTATGTCACCACAACCTAATGGAACCCTAAGTATTTTCTTTTTTATTTCTTCTACAGACATGTCCACCGGTACACCTCTTACGAGCCCCATCCTGGTAACATTAAAAGATGGAATAAAAGCTTCATAACCTTTTCCAATAAGGCATGATGTTTTAAGAAAGAATTTGCAGCTGAGTGACTTGTGAATGCCATTGAAATTTTGTTGCGACCGATACGCTTCAAACTGTCTTGTACCATGTTTGGCACCTGGTTTTATACAAAAATCTGCCAAAGCATATT
The DNA here is from genome assembly GCF_014839805.1 of Manduca sexta. Lineage (NCBI taxonomy): Eukaryota > Metazoa > Arthropoda > Insecta > Lepidoptera > Sphingidae > Manduca > Manduca sexta. The sequence continues at coordinate 19,104 of NW_023593453.1, forward strand.
GGATGCAAATTAAGATCCTGTGTTACCTCTCCTGTACTAGACCTAGCAACATGAATAATAAATGGTGAAGCATCCAATGCAGTATATTCTTTTCTAATACTATCAGATATATTGGGAGGTAACTGGGAGGCCTGAGATGGAAGAATTTGTGTATGCGGTGCTATAAGAGGTGATGGATTTTCAGTGATTTTTCGTCACTGTCTTCACAACGACATCCACTTCTACCTGAATCTACAGCCATTGCATTTTTGCGTTTTTTTTATTACATGTTTTGCACACCTAATTTAATCGTATGCGCTTTCTTTTATTTGTATTGGAAATTGAACAATCTGTGTCTATGCTTGAAGCAGTTTCTATTGTTACACAATGTGAGCGTTGGGGAACATCACCCCAGGATCTGGGGCTCGTCCATCCCAACCCCCAACTAAATATTAATAAAATATACACTTACCAATAGTTGTTTTCTATATACACTACACTACAATTAAATAAATAATGAAAAAATATATACAATTTACAACTTAACTGACTAAATTTCTGAATAAAAATAATTATTTTCAATTTAAGATGAAAAAAGACACCCGCCAAATTCAAAGGTTTCCCGCGCTTTTCGAACATAGTTTAAAACCAGTGATTCCCTTAAAGTGGTCTATATCGACCCCTAGGGTCGATGATAACCCGCAAGGTCAGCGAAAAAAAAAATGGGGGGTCCACGATAGTGGATATCAACACCTACCCTGATAGTACCTATTTACTTACATAATACTATCTTATAATATCAAACATATATATTATTAATAAAAGTACCTATGAAGTAAAAAATTATTATAACTTATATGTTTATAAAATTAATTTAAATTCAATTAATAAATGTGTAAATTAACATGTGTTTTTACTTTCAAGTTTTGAACTCTTAACTTCACTACAGTTAAAAAATTTACAGGAAATCAATATCAGGTAAGTAGGGGGTCTACCCAACACGGAAAAATCATGCAAGGGTCTACGACACAAAAAAAAGTTTGGTTTAAAACGTATTATTTTTGAACCTTTTGCCTGAATTTTAGTTCAGGGCCCTTATTCTGTACGATATAAAACCCGTAACGCGGCTGTGTCATGTTATCTTCAAGAAATGTGCGTGGAATAGTATTCTGTAAGTCAAATTTATATAGTCCCAAACAAACATGATGTGTTGTGTTATGTGTTTGTTACACGCTGTTTAAATAACGTGCGGGATAGAGAATAAGGCCCCAGGCACGAAGTTATAAACAACAGTCTTAATAGTCCTAATATTCTTGTGAGAAAAAAAAAATTTTTTTACAGTAATTTTTTTCCTGACTATTTGTCTTCGGTACTTTCATAATTTTTTGTTACTTACCTGTCCATTCTATGCTTCTATGAAAACCTGAACATCTTGAATATCAGGCAACATATTACATTATAGTTAAATTAATATGTACTGAGACCCTCGTGCATTCATTTGCTTCAGTTGGACTATTGATCATGTTACATCCCTTCGATTTAGGTACCTAAATGCTTACACAAAAATGTCTAGACGGAATAGCACGCTTCCAGTGACGCTAAAACTAGTAGTAGGATAAGTATTATGCCAGTGTGTGGACAGCTGGTGTTATATGCTTTTTCTTTAAGGCAATAGTATATTTTGTCAATTTCAATTAAATTAATAAATAAGTAAATAATAAAATTTTAACATTATTCTGTAAAATGAATATACATATGGTTTAATATATATATCATGGTTACAAGTGCCTAAAAAGAACGGGGATGGATTTATGAAGGGGATGCCGAGCAAAAATAAGACGGTGTTATAAGGAAGATGTTTTTCCATTAAAGTACCAAAAGCCGCAGACGATTTCCGTACATTATAATCATTGTCATTTAGAAGTGAACATTTGCAGATTTCCGTCAATAAATATGTTATTCATACGTTTTTTATTATACAATTTCTATATTTTTAAACTTTCGTGGCTGCGTTTCCTGGAAATGATGTTACTAGTGGAACAATCTGATTGCTTCCCGGTAACGTATGCAGCAACTTGAGGGGAAGAACGGCCCCCGTTACGGAGTATCATTCATCTTCTTAAAGTAGAAATGCTTATATTACATATACATAAATAAACTTACCTAACTACGAAGAAAATAATATTTACAAACTACTCTATTTAACTAATATGTTATATATACAAATTCTATCAAAACTGATCACTTTTATTAAAATAATTATTTAAAATATTTTCAAAAGAAAACGACTCCTGCCACAAATCCAAGTCAGCTGCGCTTTCTTAACAATCTTTAATTCAATAATAATCGCATCATATGCTGTCCCTACTATTATTCTGCTTATTACAGTCTGGCCAACGAATCCTGGTATAGAAAAGTATGGCGGGAAAAAGCGCGGGAAACCTTTGAATTTGGCGGGTGTCTTTTTTCATCTTAAATTGAAAAATAATTATTTTATTCAGAAATTTAGTCAGTTAAGTTGTAAATTGTATATATTTTTTCATTATTTATTTAATTGTAGTGTAGTGTATAGAAAACAACTACTGGTAAGTGTATATTTTATTAATATTTAGTTGGGGGTTGGGATGGACGAGCCCCCAGATCCTGGGGTGATGTTCCCCAACCATCACATTTTGTAACAATAGAAACTGCTTCAAGCATAGACACAGATTGTTCAATTTCCAATACAAATAAAAGAAAGCGCATACGATTAAATAAGGTGTGCAAAACATGTAATAAAAAAAACGCAAAAATGCAATGGCTGTAGATTCAGGTAGAAGTGGATGTCGTTGTGAAGACAGTGACGAAAAATCACTGAAAATCCATCACCTCTTATAGCACCGCATACACAAGTTCTTCCATCTCAGGCCTCCCAGTTACCTCCCAATATATCTGATAGTATTAGAAAAGAATATACTGCATTTTCACCATTTATTATTCATGTTGCTAGGTCTAGTACAGAGAGGTAACAGGATCTTAATTTGCATCCAATATGCTTTGGCAGATTTTTGTATAAAACCAGGTGCCAAACATAGTACAAGGCAGTTTGAAGCGTATCGGTCGCAACAAAATTTCAATGGCATTCACAAGTCACTCAGCTGCAAATTCTTTCTTAAAACATCATGCCTTATTGGAAAAGGTTATGAAGCTTTTATTCCATCTTTTAATGTTACCAGGATGGGGCTCGTAAGAGGTGTACCGGTGGACATGTCTGTAGAAGAAATAAAAGAAAATATTAGGGTTCCATTAGGTTGTGGTGACATAATAAAAGTAAGACGCTTAAATTTTAAAACAATAGTGGATGGCTCTGCTACTTGGAAACCATCCCAGACTATAGTTTACTTTTGATGGTCAGGTCCTTCCCACAAGAGTATTTATGTGTTTTAATTCCCTCAAAGTAGAACTATACATTTATCCATCAATTCAATGCTACAATTGTTGCCGGTATGGACACACTAAAGATACATGCAGATCTAAACCAAGGTGCTATAAATGTGGACAAGGGCATACTGGTACATCTTGTGATTGCGACCAAGATAATAGTTATTGTTGTCTTTTGTGGCGGCCCCCATATTGCAATTAGCAAGGTTTGTCCAGAAGCCGGTAGGCAGACAAATATAAAAAAGTATATGGCCCAAAATTGCGTTTCATACTCAGAAGCATCAAAGATACATCCTCCGGTGACAAAATCATATGCTGACACATTAAAGTTTACACCCCATCTTCTTTGTAGCCAACAGCCAAGATATCAAAACTCCAGCCACTCAACCATTGCACAGTAACCTTATAAAAACTGTTTTTCTGAAG
>NW_023593454.1:0-6617 GCF_014839805.1 Manduca sexta
ATCCAGTTGTATCTAAAAAATAACATCCCTTTATCTCGCCCTCAAATCCTATCAATTACATTGCATTAGGTACGAAATTACTGCGAGCCCTGGCTTATGTGTTCGTCAAATTCCATCCAGGCTTATTTCATATCCACCGGCTGTGGGTAAGCCCTATAGGTGTATCTTAAATTATCCTAACACCGCAACATACGTGTTGAAGTTTCAACTCTATTCCTCAGACGATAAGATCGCGAGCTGTCAGCGAATGTTTTAAAAGGTATCCCCTATAGGTAATGTTATATGCGTCGAATCAGCGGCGAAACGTGTCCCCTGATCACAGAACGACGAAAAAATGTGTGCCGCTGATTATCTGATTACAAAAAATATAGGTTTCGGCTTTGTTTTGTGTTGAGTAAGAAATAGGATAAGAAATATACGTTTAGTTAATACAATTACAGATACGCGTGGCATTTCTAATAAACTTAAATTTGGATTCGTATAACTGAAAACAATTAAGGACGGATGAGTAGCGATCTTGTCCTTTGTCTTTTTTTTAATTAAAATATATTTTTTAGTTTTAACAGCCTGTAACATATTAAATGTTAGATATTATATAAATCAATGTATTAGTTTTAAACTTCTTGTCTATTTATTATAGTCAACTAACACGCATACACACACAAACATATCTGTCCTTTATCCTCCATGCGGTAGACAGGGGTGTGATCAGGGCAATCACATTCGTCTCTGTGTTCCGTCCCAAGATGCGATAGGCAAGGCTATCGCCACATTGGGCGCCGATTCCAGATTCCGGGCTCATACTGAGCAGAAAAACTCAATATCACTTTTCCCCACCCGAGGTTTGAATTCGAGACCCCAGCGCGGTATCGTAAAGCTTACGCAATAAGTACACCTACGCCGCCAAGGCAGTCTGTAGTATGTATATTAGTTTTAAAATTGTTGTCTATTTTTATCTGGTGGTAGGATGTATTTTATATCCTCCCGTATTGCGAGCACCTTACACGAGGTGTTAAAACCTGTCATAATGGCCCAGGTAAGTGTGTCGCGTTCCGGGACCAGCCTGGCTCCAACAGGCCGGCATAATTGTGTTGACTGCGGAGGGGCAATCATCTCTCGCCAGTCGACATTCTATTGGATCTCACTCCACTTACCATCATGTCGAAGTCATCATCACATACTTCGTCTTTGTATGAATAAAAAGTATGTGATTTAACAGCTGTTTCAAAACGAATTAACTATTTGTGATTGTTAATGAAATTAACAAGAAACTATTTTGATATTTGAGGATATTCCTCGAAAATTTACGTGGTTAAGGTATGTTTAAATTGGTAAGTAATTATTTTGGTGAAGGATAATTGAGAGAAAGTAATTGGACTATACTAATTGATACGGTCTTGGGTATTTAATTATATTGGAGAATTAATTATAGGTAAATATAAATATTTTAAATAGTAAAGATTCAATTTATAAAAAACGTTTTTAAACTGTACTATTATTATAACATAATTTATATCTAAAATTATGACCATTGCAAAATTTAAAGTCACTTACAATTGCTTGATATTTGATTATAATTATTGTAAAAAATCCTATTAACATAAATATTTGATTCATTTATTTCGTTTACAATTGAAGCCTACGGATCACTCGACTAACGTAATAGAGTGTAGTGTTTATCCAGTCCCTCCATTAACTCGGCCAAATCACTATCCCGAACAACTTTTTAAGACATCGCCTTTACGTAAGACGGTGTTGTAGGAAGACAAAACGGCATTCGCTCGCGTCGGCCCATTAACGTAATGCGGAGCTAAAACTTGACTGATTACTGCCCTGCCAGGGTGAATTTTTCCACTGTCGCTACACCAGGGGACGGTTCACGCAGACATTAACTATATTAGGCTGGATTTACTTGTTCGCGTAATCGAAATTCCTCGCGAACTGCCTCTGTTACTCTAGTACTGTATTCGTGACGTATAAAAATGTCGGTGAATACGTCTTGTTGGTAATGAAATTCCAGTCTGGTGTTTTTTGTTTACCCTATCATGTTGGTGGTAAAATGTTAGTAAAATATATAACGTTGATTTATGCAGAGGAATGCTCACGCCGCTATGAAATTCGGTTGCAATACAAATATTCAATATAAAATGTCTGTAATATTGAACGCTGTGAATTTAAATATAGATGGTGCATTTTATAATACATTATAGTGTGGTTAATTAATACTTTATAGTGATAGATGAAATTTAAAGATAATTGTTCTGGTTAATATACATGCGAAACTATTTTTAATTATGCCTCGGCAAAGGTATTATATTTAACTACACAAAGCCGTACTCTACACGAATGCCGAATAATATCTGTTTTATCTATTCCAGTTACAAACAGTCCGTTTTATTAGCGCACACAGTTGGAGCTGGCTAAAATGTATAATTTAATAAGTTACAAACGAAACACTCGTAATTATGTCGTCTGAATAGTGTTCACACATTCCTCGCCATATCTGTTGTTTGTGTTTTAGCGCGAAACTTCCATTAATAGCTAAATTCCAACTCGATACAAACTCGCATTTATTCGCGTGACTTATTACAAACGTACACTGCGACAATGATGCACGGCCGAATAGATCTCAACCACAACACAAAGGGTTAAGGGAACAGGGACTTGTTGCTTGATAATGGAATCTGCTATTATTTTAAACCGAATGTGATATAGCGGAATATAATAAGGATTATTTTTTATTAACATGGAGTAGTTTTAATATATTAATGAAAATGGCAACATTCAATATAAAACTTTTGTTTATGCACAATGTTATTGTTAATATTATTGTTGTATAAAACGTGTAATAGGAGATAGATTATGGGAATACTATCATAACTCGAACTCTGCTATTCGGTTGCCATTGCGTACAGAGATTCAGTAAACCTCATAGTCCTTGATGTGTACATTGACTAAGAACCTATTATAATAGCTAAGAGTACCACGAGCCTGCCGTTATACGTATAGTCACATAGTTCATAATAGACCCACAAAACGTTTGTTCTTTAAGCAAAAGTACTCCACCTGCTTTTGGCGCTCACTTTTAGGTAATATTATTTTACAGTTCCATCTATATTTAAGTGTAATATTATACTTTATAATATAACCGATTTAAAAACACCTCAGAAGTACAGAACGTCGACGTTCGCAGCGGTAATGTTCACCGAGCGCCGACATCCTCTATTTCGCAGCATTACCATATTCAAATAGAGCAGGAACATCAAGTTAATTTACTTGCGGATCTTAAATTATGTTTGAAATTAGATATATTTCGTTGTCGGATGTGATTTGCATATTTTATTATCGGTATACATGAATATTCATTTACATGCGCGTTATTGCAGATTAAGATTTGAAGGTTAATGATGCTTGAAAAATCTTATTGTCTCTTATGTTTGAGCGAATGTTAGACATGAAAATTGAACTATTTTTCGGATTTTATCGCGGTTTTAATATTTTAGTTTTCTCCCGACGTTTCGAAGACTTCAAGATACTGTGAGCTCATTCTGCGTAGATCGGACCACCAACAGCTAAAATTTGTATAGTTGTAAAATGTAGGTAAATATTGTAACTTTGACTTTGAGGATGGCGAACACCTCAGTCCTCCCCCCGTTACCACGAAGGCTGCAAAGTATTCGAAACGTCGGGAAAAAAACTAAAATATTAAAACCGCGATAAGATCCGAAAAATAGTTTTATTTTAAAATCTTATTGTGCTGAATTTTGGGTTGATGATGTCTATAGATGTGAATAACAAAATTAATGGCGATAATCGCGTACATAAACATTTTTGAAACGAGACCTTCGAACATTGAATTTTCAATGTTCTTTGTACCATGTGTACAAAGTGTTAATAAATAAATTTAAAGCAGTAGACTTCAATCATAACTGTATCATTTTTTAAATGAATGTAAAGTTATACATTAATTTATTTTCAAGAGTAGGCACAGTCGTAACTGGTCTACGCAGGCGCAGAGCTTATTCTGATCTCAGAAATTTATACGTGATCATTCGCTGAGTTGGTTGAGTACCTATGCCGGCCAATTCACACATGTTTTTATTCGAAAATATCTCTTCGATCGCATACGTTCCAAGTACGTCATTCGAACAATGAAGCGTTCAAGAAACAGTAATTAGACGATCGAACCAAGGAAAAACAGAAGCGAAATAAATGCACTTGGTACATTGTGATCGTGGATATTTCGTTAGTCTCTTATTAAGTCGTTAAACAATAATTTGCGCAATTGCTGAACAATTTGTGTAATCGTCTCCAGTCATTATGTACGGAACGTTTAGGCAAATCGTTTTGATGTACGCATAATGACTTGACCTTACCTTTAGCTAGTTAATTATTGTGTACACTTAATACGTATACATATTAGTGTTAGTTGTGTTGAAGAAGTTATCGTAGTATAGTGTGATGAATTTTATACTTTTGTAGAGTGTACATATGAATCAATTAAATATGACCAAAGCTTATAGTATCAATATACCAATATGTTTAAGTGAAAGAACTACATATTGAGTAGTTATAAAATTAACTCTAATGACATGAAGTTTAACAAAAATATAGTAATTAGAAGGATAAAAAGTTAAATTGAAAAACAAATGTTTTAATCTACTTTTTTAACTTGTGAATGTTTTTGTTCAATTTTTATTTTATGGAGTTAAAATAAGTGCGACAATGTAGCTGCACCAATCGCAGGGCCTTTGTTGGATAAAAATATAACCAAGTGTTAAAGTTATCGGCTCATGTAAGTACCCATTGCAATCTTTTTACAGCATGTTTTGATAACTTGCAAGACGTTGTAAAGTAACAATACGTCTATTATAACTTATTGATTAAATCTAATTGTATATTGTCCATTGTGTGTTCAATGACATCCTCGACGGATCGGTTTACAATCTAATCTCATTTGAATGTTTAATTTAATTTTGCATAAATAAATTATTTATTATTCATATTCATTCGCAGATTTCACGTTGCATGATTTCTAAGAGCATTGTCAGTTGGCTAAGAATTATTAAACATATACGTATTATAATTTATAAAGTTGACTAATAACTAAATTATAAAAATAACTTATGAAATTAATTATATAAATGGAATTCAGTATAACATCAGGTATTTACAAACACATCGCAGATATTATCTCGTGTTTTAATTCACCATTGATGCACATTTGAATTTACTGCACGTAACCTGGCTTTGATTTCGCATATGGACAGCAGATAATTAACAATTCCACCTTCCATCAAACCACGAGGGACGCCCAAACGTGCTGCGCCTTTCACAAGCCCAGCGTCGCAAACAGTCGCAAAGTTCAACAGAGACAATTCCCGCAACAGCACCATTCTAATTTTATTACAGTCTACGTTAATTAGCATCTCTCTTAATTGCATTATTGCTTTTCAATGGTGGTGTTGAATATTCCACACGTTCCGCGGCCAATGCAGTCACGTCACGGGGCAATTATAATTAAAATGGCTTGTTCGTCGACGAGCGAGTGCGGCTGAGGTCGCCACCCGCGCTCATTGTTTATCGTAATGCGCCGTGTCATTATTTTCAACGTGGGACTTTTGAATTTTCAGTTTCGTGTTGTGGGATGTAAGGATATTTAATAGTGTTCGTTTGGTCGCACTGGAGTTGGACAGAAGTTTAGCTATTTCATAGATCTGACTGCCTTTGCTTTGAGCTCTTCGCCTCTCAAAACAACGCAGTGATATTTAAGATATAAAGATGGGCAGAATATAGTTGATCATTATAATAAACACGTTTTATTTATAAGCGTATTGTAAATATAAATAAATTTTAAATGCGACCTATTAATTGCGATAGAATTTAAGAATAATTGACCATTGAACAATAGACCACGACTTCATACAAATGTGTGTCGCGATAATCGATTTCGATCAAGTATGTTTTAATTGTATGGGTTTTGGCTTGTGGTCGTCGTGTCGTACAAACTGTTGTGGATGTCTGCGCTTTGACGCGCGCCATTCGGGGTGAATGTGGCTTTTGTTAGTTGGTTAGTGTGCGGTGTTGTGTGTTAAAGGAATTGTAATCGGAAGCTAGTGGGAATTAAATTAGTGTTAAATGCAAGGATGGATTGACTAGTTCTCTTATTTATTGCGTTGTACTCACTGCGGGTTTTTGGGAAGACGTGTTACAGGTCTGTCGTTAGGTGGTAAGTTTCTTGTATACCATTTAGGTACGTACTGACGGGTTGTCTATTTCTGGCGCTAAGCAGCAGCGTGTTATTATTGTTGCGTGCTTACCGCCCGATTAGTAGGACACTACATCCAGTATAATTACCGGGCAAATGCTTGGTAATTGAGATATGACATTATTGACAGGATAATTAGAGCAGTGTACAACAACACATTCCTTTGTAATGCAAAGTTCTGTATTGTGTTGATGATATGTCGTGTCCCTTAGTAAAAGACAAGCGGCTTGTTCGGCTCGTCAAGCATTTATTTCTTACAAAAATGCAAAACGAGGAAAATAAAAATATAAAGATAAGCAACATAACTATTACAAAAAAATGATGCCACGACCTTTTGTCGCGTTGCAAT
>NW_023593455.1:0-22882 GCF_014839805.1 Manduca sexta
ATCTTACGAAAATGCCTCCTTGTACAATTAAGATAAGGCCTAATGCTCAATGCGAGAACTTGTAAATAAAAAATAACAATCCAAAGTCACGACACGGCATTTTGTTTGAAATAACATAAATGCTCGATACGTTGGTGAAACGTCTTCTGAAGTGATGTTACAGACAATCGGAGAGATTATGACGACAAAACATATATTAAGGGTGAAAGCCATGGGTGTGCGGGTCAATGGGTGACGAGCGGAAAGTAAAATAACCGTTTACGTGGAAATCTGAAGGTTGCACAAACACAGCTCAAAATGTATACGCATGTATAAGTAAATAAACAAATTTCCTTGGTAAGCGGCTTAAAAAATACATGAACATTTTCTCCTAATTAAAATAAAAAATTTCTAACGATCTTAATAATTTCGCTTTAGAAATCCATCTTGATATTTTTGAAAGCAAACTTGCGTCCAATAGCGAGCCGTAAGCCCGCGGCATTATTAATGGATCCAGACTGTTCAAGTAAAGAACAGGAAGTAATTTTTCGCCTATTATAACGGTGGCTATTGACTGCCAACGAAGCAAAACCGAAGTGACATGTGCGTGAGTAGTATTATTCTAATCGTGGGGAATAACGGAAAATTGTCCGGCGTGCAATTAAACTGTCCAGTGATTATCGGTGTCAATGGAAATTAGCATGATTTCGGCTGTGCAAACAAAAAAACTAGCTGGTTCATGTTACTGGGAGCATGATAAAATATATTGGCATTTTATAATACTGAAATGATAATAAAAAAGAGCAAAAAAGATGTACAGGACGTATAAATTATTCATTCTGTTAATTAGAAACTGTTACACGCTTCCTTGGGCACACAAAATCATTGACCAAAACAAATAAAAATAACCGTTAAAATTTAATTAGAAGTACAAGTAAATTTAAGCTATCACTAAAAGCTTCCTACATCAGTACTCTTACCAATTACAGGTGATCAAATTAAAGAGCGTAAACAAAAACACGTGATCACAGGAAGTCGTCGTCGTTATTCGTAACGTCGAGTTATAAGTCGTAAAGTTAATGCAGGCGCGACAGGAAGTACCCACAATGGTACGGATGTGTGCAACTCGGAAAGGGCCCGACCTTGTGCAACGGATAGACAGAGGGCTATTGTCACGGCAAAAACGATAAAAGTGAGGTCAAATCGAGATCCTGATTAAGATAAGCAATTGAAAAAAACTTTTCGATTTGTTTTACTTATTAAATTAATTGGTTCCTGTGAGGGTCTCACAACCCGCAATACAATTGATTATGTGCCGTCAATTTATTTGTATTTAGAGGGTAAAGTTGCAAAGGGATTTTAAAAAAACAAATACACATTTACATTATTTCATTCAACAAATATAATACTATCGTTCTGATTATTATTTCAAAAATACTAAAGACGATACACGGATAAAAAAAAATTAAACGTTAAGGGTTTCGTTTTAATACACAGGTCTTGTATAAAGCGCATGCTAAATTGCAGCAATTTTCAAACGGTCGTAATTTCTCGGAATGACAAATGAAAATAAAGCCGACGTCTTAGCCTAACGGGAAGGAACTAAAGGCACAATAATTGTTAGTCGTGGTGTAATAGACGGTTTTCGCTGCGATCATAAAGGAGGCGGCCGGAGCTTGTGCGCCAGCTTTCAGTACAACTGAGAAACTATCGGAAATCGAAACTTAAATCTTTCCAACAACTTAATTCCACGCGAAATGGGTGCGGATAGTAAATTACGACTCCTTGTAAATAGTGGAGATGATAATGAGATTAAAAGTGTGCACATGGATGTAGGAATGGATAAATACGCGAGTTTTTACATCATGCAGATATGCGACGGCCAAGAATTAACTACAAATCAATTATAGTAATATTCGTTTAGCCAATTGCAGGTATGTGAAGGATTTTAATCCTAACGATGTAACATCGTCGACGGAGATGTTTATATTTGTGATCAATATGTATAAATCACAACCCCAACTATAAAATATTTTTTCAATCCCACGAAACAATTTGATTATAAAAATAAATTATAATTAATAAATAAAAATTCTGAATTTCATTTACTAATTCAACGTAACATCTAAACAGCACATTTGCAGTTTCAGCTTTCAGTCCCCAGTATCCCATAAAATACATCCATCATGCCCTACGCTCATCGACATTGAATTTAATGAAAGTTAAGGTCTATATGTACGTCATTAACAGACAATATATTTACTATTATATGAATAGAATTCGGCCAGATTGTCACCTGGTGTAAGGTGACAGCCATCGCTCATAAACACTTGCAATTCCAAAATAATTGATGCGGTGCCGACCTTAAAGGAAAGGTGGTAGGTCTTTCATATGTGATAATCAACTTGGGTAGGTACCACCGCAATGTCTATTTCAGCCGCCAAGCAACAGTGTGTAGTCACTATTGTGTTCCCGTTTGAAAGACATTGTAGCCAGTGTAACTACTGGACATAATAAGTCTTAACATCTCATGTCTCAGAATAGCGAGCGCAGTGGAATGGCAAACAATACTTCGTAATTCAAGGTGTTAGATGGTGTTTTTACTGTTTATGGGCGGTCGTATCGCTTACCATCAGGCGAAAGGCAAGCACGTCTCGACATTCAAAGCAATACAAAACAAAAATACAACACGAATCAAGCAAGCACTTGGGGTTATTTGTAATCAAGTTAATGAAATCACGATTGTTTGGGGACCTTTCTTAATCCACGTGCTGTTATTGAATAATGCCTCGGGGTTGAATTATAGACCCTCTAATACCGATCTAGATAAGGCCAAAGCAACTGGACTTCAGAATAGTGCTTGTAAATTTATTGCCCATGGACATAATGTACGAACTAAACTAATATTAACTAAAGCGAGTTCTAATGATCGATGTTAACATTGTGAGCTAATTCGTAACAGTAAGTATAGGGGTGGAGTTTGTTTACAAGAACTAACTGTAGCTATTTATGTTTGTTTTAAAGAAAAATAAGGAGAAGTTCTGGCGTCCTTACTTCAATGCTGGGAATTCTTTCAATTCAGGGAATTAATAATTCCCTCGTGAATAACTAACATGAAGATTCCTGCCAGGACCTAATAAACGAAACTACAGTAGATCTTCTCGACATAAATGTTGGTGGTAAAAAAAACACTTGGACAGTATTGTAAGGTCAGAAATACTACCACTTTTACCTAAAAAAAACCGATAATTTATTTTATTTATTTATTTTATTTGCACTTCATATACAAAATTGTACATAAGCGGACTTAATTCCATAGGCTTTCTCTCCCAGTCAAACTTAGCGTGGAACAGAGATATTTATCGTAGGTAGGATAATCTACCTAATAACTACGTTATTCAATTAAATTATGTAGGTGATGGACATGACCAGATTTTATAAAATGGCCTAAACATCATCATCAGCCGTAGGATGTCCACTGTTGAACATGAACAGCCCCTAAAAATTTCCAAATTGACCTATTGGAAGCTACCCGCATCCACCGACCTCATGTAACTTTTATTAGGTCATCTGTCCACCTCGTAAATGAACGTCCGACGCTGATGAAACGCCTTACACGGCTTCTTAAATCGGAGATATTTTTTCTCTATATACTTAATACAAAGCTTGTAGATTACTAGATATAAAGGATAGGCTTTATTACCAGGCAACACGTGCCTTTATTCTTAATTTGAATAACTTAGATTTGAATAACCCTCAATACGTCTGATACCTACAGAAACATCTATTACCAATCTACTCCCGTCTCTTAAACATCGTGACTACCAAATTGAGCAACTCCTTAACTCAATACCGATAAAAGTTAATCACTAGTAATTAATAGTTGTAGTTATTAATGTGACACTTAATATTATCTCTGTTGCAGACACTCCGGCTAGATTAGACGCTCGTACTATCTTATCTAACGAACCAGTGAATATGGACTTGGAATAAATTATACTAACTTTACACCACAATGGCCAGTCATTTCAATTAGGTAGTATTGGGGATTTTCAATATATATTTATATAATAACATTGTTACGGGCCGATGTCTGTAAATTATAATATTGAAGAAAAAATTATATGTGGGGTCTTCATTACAGCGAAAGAAGCTAAAACAGCAGTTTTATTAGGTTTATTCAATGTGTTGCTAGAGGTCTAACTTAAAATATAGATTCCATTTTATCCTGGACGAATAAAAAACTGAACTTTTATCCCGGAAAAGCCTTTTCAGGGAGCCCCGAACATAAGCCAACACACGATATAATATAACCAATTGAATGACGATGATATTTTTATCATGTCTTGTTGGAAACTATTCGTAATTCAATAGGGCATAACCGATGCGACTATGAAGAACGGAATTTGAATTTCTACGTCGAAACAAAATCTTTATTGTGATTCCCAAAATACATGTTTCGAATTAGGAAGTATGGTACAGAAAGCCCCTCCTAATTCTCTAGGTAATGACTCATAAGTTTTAAGAAATTCATTACATTTATCTATTTTAAACCTTTTATAAATAAACATAATTACAGATAAGGTGGTAGGAAACAAAGTCTATCATTAAAATTTGATTTTACCAGATATTAAAACTGGAACTGCGGTTCTGTAGCAGAACAACTCGCAAATGTCTCTTAAACCAATCAAATTTCTGATCGATGAGGTATCCGATACTTAATTTGTCGAAACAAAACAAATTCACACATTCCAATTACAGAGGAATGCTTTGTTACCGTGACGGTGAGAGAATTCGCGTGCAACCACTAGTATTATGATCGGCCGTGTTGAGAGTCGTACCGGTGTACTGAAAACTACTGAATAATTCACAACCAGAGTAATCGATATACAGCGCGATAAACCCACTACTGGAATCGATTTCCCTTTCAGTAAATACGTCGTGTGTGCTGGAATATAAAACGAGGTAAATCATGAAGTGATTGTGGGACGCGATTAAACTACGTAACCAAACGTAACAGGTTATTTGTTAAAAATTAATAGCATGAAATATTTTGTAGCAATGAACGAGAAATGTGGGAATGTATATTTGATTTCAGAGTTCAAACAAAGATGCTTTCTGATGTAGATATTGCGAAATCAAAGCTGAGTTACAGTGCAACTTAGCCTGTTACAAAGAATCTTAATCTAAAAGACAAAAAATAACTCCAATAGAAATCAGTGGCATTGTTATAAATGAAACACTTTTAATTAATTAAGAGGTGCAAGTTGTTAATAAACTTGAAGTCAAACGAACAGAAGGTGCGAACGTGAAAGTTTAATTAATTAACTAAAATTGTACCGCTTAGCGTGGGGCGATCCGTTTTGTGCGATAGCAGTCAATAAGTTTGTGTTAATAGTAAATAATTGATACTTTAAACGCACATTATATTCAATATCCTTAAATAAACTCTATAAAATCATTTATAATTATCTAATAAAACATTAGTGCGATATAATCTTGTTTAACGTCATTGAAAGTAAAAGGTTGAGAGAACACAATTTAATAAACGACGCAAAGAGAATTTAAATAATCATCTGATCACTTAAAACAATTGTATTAAAGTAACCCATGAATCACCGTAAAATTGAATATTCAGACTACGTACAAACCCTGATTGTTGCAAGTTCATTACAATTTAATGAAAATGTTAATACGCTTAAATAAACGTTAACTAAGATACATTTCATTATTAACCTTTTAGTAAAGAAGAGGCACTTTCAGTAGCTTGACAAGGAACTTTCTACGATAACCACATGACGGCAGAATAGGTCTCAATTACCATCTCAGTAGACAGACGTCCAGACAAAGCAAAATGCGATATTACAACTTAATTATGTTTTAATGGTAATTTATGTTGAGCCATTTCGCTTGTTAATGAGCATTTTCATTAGTGTTGCATTCGACAACGGATAAATAATGAATCTTGATAATAAAGAGACAGTTTCAAATGATAACAGTACTAGAATGTTATGAAGCATAAACCTCATATCAGAAATGAACGAAATAGAATTAAATAAAATGAAAATGTGTTTAATATCAAACCAGTGTTTGTCTTGCCACTAAAATGAAATAATTAATACTGTTGCTAAAATAGAGCACTGATTTCTGATTCATATTAAAAATTAAAAGGTAAATTATATTAAAACTTTATAATATAGAATAAATCTTGTACATGGCAATATACGAAAAAAAGAAATTGAAGAGCAATTGCCAAATGATAGATAGATTGCGGATAGATACTTTAAAAATCACTACAATACAATTTAATATGCAATATAAACTAAAATATTACGTGAACATAAACAAAATCGAACTAAATAAATGATTGAAAAGCGGAACAAGAATATAAGCGATGCATTAAATTAGCGAGAAAGTTAAAATTGTATGCGAAAACAACGTGGCGCGGTGCAAAACGTTTTGTTGTCGGAGGCCTAACGCGTGACGGGTAGCTCGTAAGAGCCGGCTGACCCCACGACCCACGGGATGAAGATACGACCACACTGACGGATAATTAGACCCTAAGGTACAGCCAGGCTTGGATAAACAACGCCAGTGTTCACTGTTCACCATGTTTTCTCTCAAGAAATAATTACAACGTAAAGCTATAAGAAATTGAGTGCTAAAAAGCCATAACTTCTTTATAATCGTGTGACGATGTACAAATGTGACCTGACGACCTGCGAGATGAAGATATAACCACGTAATTAGATGCTAAGGACGGAATGACCTTCAACAACGGTAAATTTACTGTATATTTTCCCTATACAAAGTTTTGATTAATAAACAATATTGAAATAATGCCGTGAAAGGTTCTTGTCACAGCTATATTAATAATGGGTTGTACGTATCTCATAATAACCGTTTAACCCTGCGACCTGGCTGGATGATATTGCGTCCACAATACTCGATAATTGCAGTCCAAGATTGAATAGGTGTTACAAAACCAGTTAATTGACACTATCGTTATTTATTACATTCTGAATTTCCTTGGTGGTTACTGGCATTTGACCATATGAGAACGATGTTTCAAAGATCAACGTTTGTGTGTATATTATAAGACTTTAAGCTCTGGGTTTTCGGATGATCAATTACTTTCCGTGATTACTATGTCAATAAACAACCTAAGGCATTTGTATAATTGATCAGGTATCGTGTGGGTTCAAGCTATTATTGTTATCAGAGAAATTAGGGAGCGCAACTGACATTTAAAGTAGAGAAATATTGAGACTTTTTGGACCTCTGTTATATCTGTTATCAAATATCTCTCAGTGGTAACACGATTAGGAAGACTTGTTACCCAACAATCGTTACAAATCCGTTACCACAAATGCTTGTAAATTCAACTACCAACATGCTCTGCGCGAGCGCATAAATCCGTGTTATCGTCAGATTTGCGTCCAGTTTTGAAGCGGTCGGCGCGCCGGGGGCTGCGTAAACGACCATTGTGCTTGATTTTTGCCATATTACTTAAGTTATCGGCACTGCGTAGCCGGGCCACTTTCCCGGTGCTTTCTAAATCCGCAGGAAGATTAGCACGCAACTAAAACACTACCGGTCGGTGGTATTGTGCGGATTTATTGCACAAAGTTATTGATATTGTATGCAAAAATATCTACGACTTTAATATTCATTGAATAGGGTTTAAATTTACATTGAAATGCGGTGTAAATTTATTCAAAATTATGTTCTGTGCCCTGTAATACAGAATTAAAAACAACATTCTGTGCTCTTCGAAGCCCTAGTTCCAAATATATGATGTGTAATGGTAAGTGATTCGACTGTCAACATCGTTAAAGACAAAGAATTTGGGTGAGGTACTCTCTGATATGAATATATAAGGATAGGCAGTAAGCATTAAGCAGAATCTATGCAATTTGCTGCAAATGCACATCAAGCATACAGCAAAAATATTATTGTAATTCTAGCCACTGCTGTTATTTCAATGGAAAACAAGTCACAAACTACATAAATTTCAACTTTTAGTATAAAGCGAAATACTAGAAGTCAAAATCACGAAAACCAGTTTTTGTTTGACGATAAAAAAAAATCTAGAAAGTGTAACAACAAACAGTGTACCAAAGTCGTGTATCAAACTAATAGACTGTTATTTTTTGCTAACACTTGTCATAATAAAGTTGAATAACGCTAACCAGGTACTGTGCCGGTGTTTTTGATCCATCGACAGTAACTCATACTTATTTCTGCACACAGCGCAGACAGATGATAATCTTTATTTCCGTGCTGTCAAAATGATCGTTGCATCCATTTCGCGTTTCTATAACAATAATTCAATGCGCGAATGAGTTATTGTCGGAGTTATCGGGTGGCTTTAATGTGTGTAAAATATTTGCATGTAAAAAATAATAACTCATTTTAAAATAAATTTCATTATCTTTATAATATTTTCTTTATTTAGCTTATTGAGGTGTTAGTAAATTTGACTGCCTCGGTGGCGTAGTTGTAAGTGTACACGGTACAAGTACAACTGCCGCGCTGAGGTCCTGGGTTCGAATCCCGGGTCGGGCCAAAATAATTGTGACTGGGTTTTTGGGAAAGCACGTAAAGCCGTTGGTCCTGCGCCTGATCTCTCTCCGGTCATGTCGGATTGCCGTCTCACCGAACTATGAGGAGTGAAAGCACAGAGAGTGCATCTGTGTATTGCGCACACACTTGTGCACTATAATATCTCCTGCGTACCTGGCTGATCTCCGTTGAGATTGGCCGCCGTGAACCGAAATNCGGCTAGGAGGGATTCACTTTCAGTATATGAAACCTTGAGATTGGGAGTAAGTAATGCTTAGATGTATTTCAGACTTAAATAAACCATTTGGCTTTGTATAGGCGACGTAACCATTACTTACTCAATACAAGCCAAAAATTTGGAATTGTGCCCATATCGGCAATTGGTACGCCACTTTAGTTACCAAAATCGCGTAGATAATAGCGATACATCTCTGCCTACCCCTGCAGATGGTAAAAGGCGTGATCGCATTCTTTTCAAATTGGCTATCTGTATTTTCACCACAACTCCGCATAAAGTTTAGCGCGGTGTGCGGCATCGCTGCCGATGGTATCTTGCGTCGACACCGCGAGTTATTGGCCGCGCGACACACCACTCAGTATTCACCCACATCTGTACACACGGAACGTGATCCGTGTCGCAATCGGGTTCTTTAAATATAGTTTACGTCGTCATTAAAATGTAAGTGCCTATCACTACTCAATCCATGCGAGGATGATGAACTTTATGGATGTTGCAAAAAGTTTTGATTATAGGGAGATGTCTAATGTTAGTAGGTGCCTTTGTACGCTTGCTAGGTGAACACCAGTTCGTTGTATTTTAACTAGATCCTTTCCAAGACATATCTTTATTTCCTAAGTCAGGAAGCGAGGTATGGCCCGCCTGGTAGTAGTTCAACACTATCCATGTCTTGAACAGTGCTAGTGGCAAAACCAAGCTGCTAACCAAAAAATGTTTTAATGTGTTAATTGCTGCTACTGAATTTGAAACTTCAAGAGAAGAAGCTACACCGCCCACCAATATGAACATTGTAATTCTTTTAAAGGAAAGATCGTAATGCTTGCAAGCACTGAATGGTCCATCTTAATAGTCAATATTATGATATTAATAAAACGCAAATTGATATCAACGGGCCACCCGTTTCCACATAACACATTAATCTAAAATCAATGGGAGCACGTCACAGCGATCGTCACCGCACAATCGAGCTACAGGTCCAACGAGAGCTTTCCCTGACAGATCGGATCGTGTCTGACATCGCAGATCACACGACACGATATTGATCAATTTGTTGTATAACATATCAACTAACCTCGCATCATCAAGGGTGGGAGTTAGGTGTATTCCTTTTGGGTCATTTTAGTATTTTTTATTTTAAATTAGAGTGAGAGAGGAATATTAGTAAAAATTAGAAGTGATACTGCAACTATATTTAATGTTTATATTTTTAAGGAGTATAAACGGCGAATGAAAAATATTGTTATAGTAACGTGTATAGAAAAAGATATTTTCTTATATCGGTAGGAATAATTTTGATTACTATATAGGACTTTAAGATAAAGATAGCTGCGGAGTCCTATACACCTAAATATTCAACTTTACAGGAACATAACATTGATTATAGTAAAGTAGGAACCTCGCATTGAGGCCGTACTTCGAACATTCGTCTTAAACATTCGTTCCATACATTTACGCCGAAGCGTAAGTGTTACGGACGAGAAAATATAAATATTTACCAATAATTGCCTTAAAAAATCAATTTCCGGTTGTTTTGTAAATTTTAAACTACCCAAATATTCTTTATTAAATTGTCAATCTGGTAGTGGTCGCAAATTAATGTGATAGATCTCTAGGAGGAGTTGCACTGAATGGAAAATTTTCATTATCAAATTAGGGTGGAACAATATACAAATTATAAAAAAAATTAAACAATCAAAGTAAAGATAACATATTGTAGAAATATGTTTGTTTTTTATATGTATAAAGTTCGTATGTATTAAGCTTTTAAAAATATAGTTAGCGGGACGTTTTGCTGAAGCCACCGTCTTAATTTAATAACCCAATTAGCCACTTTTATCCCGTATACAAACATTAACATGAACAATTTCAAAATGGATGAAACTCAATCTTCGTCGCATATTTAAATGGCATAGTCACCTAAAGACATCGCAACCAGCACTCACGACATGATGTCTATCGATATTTGATATCGAACATTGTTTCACATCGCATTTCACGATAGATTTGTTTGCAAACTAATTATTATCTATTTAATCTCCATGTTCGACGCTGTTGATCTAGAATCTACCGCTATTTCTCTGGTTGAAATGTTTTCTAGCATAGATAATTTATTAGATGAGAACTTTGATGAAAATGTATCCGTTAAATATTATATCAAACGTGACGTCAAAGAGTAGTCAGAAAAATACATTTGTTATCGATAATATTGGGGTCGTATTGAAAAATCAATCTCACATTTGCCATTTAGCATTAGCCATTTATATATTGGACTCTAATAAATGAAGCTTAAGTTCTCACATATTGTGGCTGAGTACATATATATATTAAATATGACTTAAGATGCTGATTTGATAGCGTCTCAATAGCGATTCAAAGGTTAACTTATAATAATATATTTAACGGAATCGTAAATTGGTGAAAGCAGAGTACAATTACGACACTGAAAATAAATAAGTTTTTTCATATTAAATTAAATATTAAAAAACCTTCACGCAATTACAAGATGCCGTCACATTTCTTCAATTCAATAAAATTAATATCAAAGTGCAACCATCAAAATTCGCTTTCATACGCGCTCAACGCGGCCAACCGACGGGCTTCGGGTCCAGCCGCAGCCCCGGGGAGCGAAAGCTACCGGTCGCGGATGATAAGTTCATTAATCACTTACACCGGCTTTATCTTTGCTTGTAAGCCGGTATCCGCCGTCGATATATTGCGCTCGAGTTTTGTTCAGGCATTTATGTTTAGATTAAAATTGGTTCAGATTGTGCGGATTTTGCACGCAATTCATGTATCATATTTTAATTAACACTTGATATTATTAATAATTGTATGTTATAAGAATAAACAATGTGTGATTGGTCGGTCTTCAAGGTCTAGGTTTTGAAATGGTATCTTTTTAAGTAACTTTTTTTATAGTTTCGTTCCCATATAAATAGTTGAAAACACCGCTGATTGCAATCACAATTATGTATATCCTAATTCAAACATTACCCAGAATTTCAACGGGAATATTTTAAAATGCCGCCATTCGCAGTAACGTCAGCAGACTCGCATAAATAACACTCACGTCACATAAAATGTTTGTTCTGCTCCTTGAATTTTAATTCAGACAAAATTCCGCCATTTCTTTATCTTCTCATATATAAAAATTATCTCTATATATAGCCAAAACACATTCATCCGTCCGTACATGGCGGCGATCTCGTAAAATTATAATTCGTAAACATTTTGAGCATATAATTTTTGTTTATAAGGAAGTCATCAAATCGAAAGGCGGTTATTGATATTTCGAAATTTAATGTGAACACGTAATCAGATGAAACTTTTGTCTTTTTTATAAGTGACTAGTTTTTGCCGGCGGCTTGCCTGCGTGATGCGTGAAAAAGATTTTCCGAGATAATGAGTCTATAGCACTCAGGAATAACGTAGCTTCCTATTAGTGAAAAAAAAATCGAAATCGGTTTGGTAGTTCCTGAGATTAGCGCGTTCAAACAAACAAACTCTTCAACTTTATTTATTAAGTATAGATTTTATACACAACAGATTACAGAACACTGGTATTTTCACGCTAAATTGGATAGAAATCCCATTTGCGTGAAAATATCTCATTGAAAATTGACCTTTACAGAATATGCACTATTTCGCGAACTAAGAATGGTTAGACTGTATCATGAATTACATACAACAGAATTTGAACTACTTATTGTAAGCAAAAAATATTTCTTTAAACGGCAAAATACTTCGAAAATATTTTATAGTCGCAATGAACTTCTCTACTATGGTTTAGGGGACGTGAATTTTTTTGCATTCTTAATAAAAATGTGCCCGGAATTGAGCGCTCTCCATATTATGGCGATTCCCCTTATTTGCAGCGCATCAAGGGTCGAAAATAAGTTCAGCAAAACTTTAGTATATGTGTAATTAAACTTTCTTTCAGATTACAAATTATTTTTGTTATCAACTCTTTTGTGTCTTCTAACTTTACTATCACTAAGGATTTCAATAAAATCAAAATATCCAACCGATACATAATGAAAAATTGATATGATATCTTAATACGCAATACATCAGGCAATAAGACAGTAAAATTGTGCTAAAAAATAACTTTGCCCTTGTACATATCACATTGCAAATCCCTTAATCTTACCTATCAAAAGTGATATATCGTTATGCAAAACAAAATGCATAATATTATAAAATATGTAAACATAATAATCGTAGGGACATAATTTTATAGCTAGATAAATAATGTATCTTATCGTATATTCATTTGAAGAAAAACAATTATTTTCTAAAATTACGTATGCAGAAATGATCATGGTTCCTTCGTCTGTGCCGTGACTACAAAGGCTGCGAAATCTTAGAAACGTCGGGAGACAATTATAAAAACGCGATGAAATCCGAAAAATATTTTCATTTATACGAATAAAAATAGTTTTAAAAATAACAATGTGTTGCCGAGAAACACTGCGCTGCTATGAAACTAGCAGTTGATTCAACAAACGACGAATAGACGATCTTTGGTTACTTAAATCACTGTCATCTCCTTTAGAACTTGTAGATATTTTATATCTGCTTCAATGACGTAGTTGTATTACAGTATACACGGTCACGATGTCACGGGTTCGATCCCCGGTCGGGCAAAGTGATACTAGTTTTTTCTATTCAGTATCAGCCCGGAGTGTGGAATTTGTGCCCAATATGGCGATAGGCTCGCCCCTATCACATCATGAAATAATACACACGGCGGAAAGTGGGTGTAGCTGTAGCCCCTTTAAATAAAATAAATAAAATACTTTATTTATCACGTAGGCGAACAAAGTTGCACTGATACGTCAAAACAAAGAATAAGTAATTATTATTTCTAAACAACTAAAATAATTAACTACTTTCGCGAATAAAACATTACCTACCTAGCTCATTACGAACATGAAATTATTATTTATTGGAGAGAAAAGCCGATATATCACTATAAACTGTTACAATGGATGTCTGTACTTTTACCTCAAAGATCAGTATAACGGATAGTCATGTCAAAATCTGATACCAAACGTGAGAACTTACTGCGAAACAGTGAAAGCGCTTTGGGGAATATTGCGTTTAATACGTACAAATAGGTATAAATTTATATACCGACATATTATCTTGTAATTTATAAAACTTTTAGGGAGTGTAAAGAACATTTTGTTCAATATTCGACCTTGATGTAAAGAAGTTTTAAACTGTAGCTTTTTATACGTTTTTATAAAGCAGTATAATGGTAAATTAAACTCAAACATCAAGCCTTTATCCTCGACATGGTAGGTAAAAGTGCAACCACACCACCCACCATGTGTGTCCCATGGGATACAAGGCGAACCTATCGCCATATTCAGCATAAATTCCATACTCAGCTGATGCTGAGCAGAAAAGTCCAATACCAAAGTGTCCGACGTTTGACTCGAACCCGGGTCCACAAGGTGACAGTCGTACCGCGCACGAAACACAACTACGCCACCGAGGTAGTCAGTATAATATCAGGAACATCACTGGTGGTAGGTCTCTCATATGTGAGAGTCCGCCTTGGTAGAACACAGCAATGTCATACCGCCAAGCAGTAGTGTATAGTCACTGTTGTGTTTCAGTTTGAAGAACATTGTAGCCAGTATAACAGCTGGACATAATGAGACTTATCATCTCATGTCTCAGGATGGCAAGCTAGAGAATACCTAACAATACTTTGTAATTCAAGGTGTTGCATGGTGTTTCAACTATTCATAGGCGTTCGTATCGCTTGCCATCAGGCGAACGGCAAGCTCAATTAGTAATTGAAGCAGCAATAAAAAAAAACATCAATGGTAAATCAGTCTCAAAAGTAATATAGTCCATGTTACTTTTTTCAAATCTCCACACAATTAGGTTTTTCGTGGTAGCCGCCGCGAGCGTTAGAAAGTGCTAAACAGACGTCTAGCGTAGTCAATCATTATAAATTATGATATAAAGCCAATTTGTTGTGATCGCAGCCGTGATCGTTACGGATGACGCATGGTGACCTCTGGAGAGAAACTGTACAGTCACCACTTACCGTCCGGAGCGGAATGGTAGGTTCGGTTAGGACGAGCATTTAAATTTATGGATTGAAACGTTAATGCTCCAAAAA
This sequence comes from Manduca sexta, assembly GCF_014839805.1. Lineage (NCBI taxonomy): Eukaryota > Metazoa > Arthropoda > Insecta > Lepidoptera > Sphingidae > Manduca > Manduca sexta. The sequence goes on from NW_023593455.1 coordinate 14,925, forward strand.
GTATATGAGGACAAATGTACGTAACAAATGTATGTGATGTATATAAAAAAATTAAAATATTCTGATTTAATGAATGCTGGCAGTGAAACATAAGAAAAACATAAGTGTCTATATATTTCTTAATTCGTATTTCTAGTACTTTACAATTTACAAATTTATATTCATACAATTACTATCACAGTTCGCCAAAAAGAATTTGACTAAAAGTAAAACGAACATAAATATGTAGGTATAGTATATGTTTATTTAAGTCCCGCTTTAGACTTTTTCAGGATAAAATAAAGCTTATGTTTTAAGTTAGACCTCTAGCAATACATCGATGAAAACTGCTTTCATTTGTATAGGCTTCTGTTGCTCTAAAAAGACCCCATATAATTTTTTATTTAAATCAATAATGTAAAAAGATCAGCTACAATTTGACTATATGTCAAGATAAATTAATCCAATAGGTTTTATACAATATAAATTAACCAAATAAAACCATTTAGGTTTTATGTAGGATCAATAAATCATGCCAGTAAGATTAAATCGAATGATCTCAAAACAAGAAATTAATATACTATGTCCATAAAACGAGACGATATTTTGTTTAGTTAATCATGAACTAGTATAGTGATATTGATATATTATTCACTAAATAATATATTCTTATTAATTTAATGAGGTTTGCATATTCATAATATATTATGATGTGCAAAGCCTTCTTAAAGGATTTCTTATTCAGGTCATTTTACTAATGTAAATTAATATGTATACATGTAAGATTTTTGTTCGATTTATTGTCTATTCATAGGTATAATGAGAAAACAATATCTAGCCCAACTTCCTTCTGTAAACAGAAAAGTGTGTTTGTCCAAGCTAATTAATAATGTTTATGTATTTATTTAAATACCTATCTATAACTATATTATAATATATAATATATGCTACAACTCAAGATCCACACTAAATTTAGAAATTGTGCCGCACATCCTTATAAACTACCGGAGCTAAACTAAAGCAAATTACAAACATTTAACAGACTCTGGTTCAAAGTGTATACTTAATATCTTAATCATCAACAACAAATATATTAATAATTATTATAAGTATAGATAATAATTACTAGGGTTTTTTCAACAAAAAGCAAATAAGTAAAAAGCAAATCCCATGGAACTGGTTACTTTCAATTGCATAGAATTTTAATAACTCCAATATCAAGAATGATTATTTATTTATAATTTTTTGCAGTAAAACTTTTCAAATAAACAAACCTTGAAAATCATTTTACGTTTATTGTTCTCCTGGTAGGTAATACGCGGAGAACATTCACATTCTGCTTATGACATCTGTTATTTCTTCTTGATAATGTTAAAAGAATGATACATAATAAATGAAGCAAAAAAGAACAAAATACCCTACTTTTTTAGTCGCATCGATTCAACATCTTTATAATGAGAGTAAAAAGTTCAAAATTAATACTGACATCAGCTTTCTCAGTTCCTAAGCAGGTCTTAGTAAATAAACATTTTTATTGTTTCTCCATACACAACACCAAACGTTTCAACAACTTCAATTCTTCTTTATTAGCATGGTTTGTAGCCACTCGTATTACCATATATTAAACACTCTTATCACAAAGGCATAAAGTTGTAAATGTAAACTGACCTGATGCTCCCTCAGCTTCCTGAGCAGCTCGTGGTAGGTGGCGGACTTGGCGGCGGCGAGCGACGGCGGCGGCAGGCGGCCCTCCATGCAGTGCAGCCAGCGACGCAGGCAGCGAAGCTCGTGCGCTGTGTCTACAGATTAAACATAATCAACAAACATTAAGAATACTTTGCATACTACTTCTTAAGCTAAAGGCTGAAGGATCTATTTCGAAAGGCAAGTCGGAAGAATGGACGTTAAATGCTACAAAAGTAGCAATCTTTTTTTACTAAGTGCATATACAAACCCAGACAATATGTTTTAGAATATACTATAATTAACATTTTATTTGTTCAAGACGGGACTCGAATCCAACATCTTATTATACTCATTGGCAATTTCAACCTGCCTTAGAAACAAACATAATTTCTGTACACCGCCATCTATGTGAACTGCTAAGAATAATTTCACATTCAAACTGACAATGTGTTCATTAATTAAGCACGAATACTAATAGATGGCGTTAGTAGTTCTAACACAATAGTTTTCCATAGAGGATTTTCTTGTAATTTTAATTTCGAATTATAAATATACAATACTAACCAACTGCATCAGGATTATCTTCATCACGGTTCTGCTGTTCAGGACTGAGAAGCAGGCGAAGGGCTTCCCACTTTATCTTCAAGTGTTCTATTCGCCATGTTACCTATCATAACATTTTCAGTGAGAAACAAAAATTACCTCTTATTGCGTTTTTAGTACTATTCAGTAATGATAGGTATAACGACTCCTGCGTCTAACATGTCGTCAAACTAGTAATATTTAACAAAGAATTTAATAATTTTACTACAACTACATTACATTGTAGTCAGTAGGTGTCTTGACATAGTCAATTTAAAACTCAGCAATCATCATCAGATTTCTATTACAATTATCTCCGTATATTATTCTTAAGCGTAAGTTACAATAAGGCCACTACGGTGTAGTATTAGTTCTTACTTCTCCACTCGCTTCAGGGATCCGTTCAAGTATAGCGCTCGCCTGCTCGACGAACTTGATGCGACGCGGCTCCACTGACACCAACTCGGACATGCGATTCTGGAACAAAATATGAAAACAAAATTAATTCAATAATCTTCAATGAATGACAAAGTTAGGATGAGTAGGGAAGTGTTATGGAAGTCAGTTGAATAGGATACAATGAATTTCATACCATTTCACAAGCGAGTAGCTCGCCCGCCTTATGGTACAAATGCAATCTTTAAAGATAAAAGACTACTTAACAGTAGTCTGAGTATTTATAAGAATAGATACTCAGACTATGCGCTAAGTGCGGAAAAAGGAGCTCTTCAACATAGTACATATTCTCTTGTTTTTCAGGGCCAACTGCATTGAGTATATACTAATATTATAAAGTTGTAGAGTTTTTTGTTAGTTTGATCGTGCTAATCTATGAACTACTAAATAAATTTTGTTTTTTTTTTCACTAATAGCTAGCTACATTACTCCCGAGTGCTGTAGGTTACTACTTATTTTGGGAAAATATTCACCCCGGAAACCTTTTGTCACGTAGCGGTACCACCGGCAATAGCTAATATTATATAAAAGTCTATGAATCTCGTAATCTAAAATTATTTAAGTAACGAGACCCGTATATCTGTGCAATGATATCCTTCTTGAAATAAACCATTATCATCAAGCGTATGCTGGTGTAGAGAGTAGTCGGATTTTTAAGTCCAATTAAAATCCCATATATCCAGTCCACTTTGCATAAGTCCCTACAGTAAAAGACTTACCATCCTCAATTTCCTACTGGACAAATTCTCGGGACTAGAATATATCTCCTCCTGCACGTGTGTGAGCCACTGGCACAGTTCGTTGAACTCGGCGATCAGCTGGTTGAGCGACCACTGCCGGTTGAAGCCGGACGTGGGGTTCAACAAGCGCGGCCCGGTCAGCAACGCGGTCGAGTTGTGCGACTGCAACTCGCCGTTTGCCTCCTGGAAGTGTAAAATATTTTTTAAATATTAAACGTTAAATTGAGGAACGAGGGATAGAAATAATGTGACTATAGCCAATAGTAATATTTACAGTTGTGGATTTTTTTACTACTAATATGACCATGCCGTTGTCATTGACAGTGCAACCATCGTCAAAACTATAACCTTGTTAAAACTCAAACCAAATTAAAAATTTCAAAAATTTCAACGTCGGCTATGTTAATGAGATGATTATTGACCCTTAGGGTGCACGGGTGTATCTAGTCATTTTAGTTGGGCACGTGCCTCATATATCAAAAGACAACTTCGTATCCTTAAAATTACTGATTTGGTAATTTTGGTGTTTTTACATAAGGAGTACTACGCTACTTCAAGATATAAGAATGGAAGTATTGGTGTAATATACCTGTGGATGACTGCAGGTGTTGATGATCTGATATGATGCCTCTGCAGCAGCGGCCAAAGATCGTCGCCGGCGCTGCCTCCGCTCGCGGTCGAGCCCCACGAGCGCCGCCACGCCTCGCGACATGGCTCCTTCCTGTAATACACGTTCCATGTGTTAACTAGCTGATTAGACTACTACTATCTGAGGGAGGCAGGTAGAAGGTACTAGAGATGTCAGGAGTATTATTAAAGATGCTAAAATATTCAATCAGGCTGTATCTACCCATAATCTATACATACAATAAAATTGTGATAGGCCGATGTCTGTACTTTCTAGATATTGAAGAAAAACTAATAAGGAAGGGTTTTATTAGAGCAACAGAAGACAAAACAACAGTTTTTAGTTTTTGTTTGTATGCATGTTTGTACACGCATCACGCAAAAACTACTGCATAAAATTGAATGCAGTTTTCATCGATAAATTGCTGGAGGTTTAGGTTTTAAAAATATAGGCTTTATTTTTATCCCGGGAAAGTATAAATCGGGACTTTTATTCCGTATTTTATGTATGCTGTACTCATGTATGCTACTGTTCGTTATTAATTTATGTATGTATATAAAAAATATAGTTCAAGGACAGAAATCCCACCTCTTTTTGGTAAGACTGTGGTACGGCCTCTCGAGCTGATCGCACTGGCCCGCCGGCGGAGCGACCGCCGACCGCAGCGACGACAGCGAGAAGCTGCTTTTCATCGCCGAGTGCTCAAAGCCTGTAAACAAGACGTAAAACTTTAATAACATTGTAGTAAGGACCAATTTCGAAAATATGATAGGAAATTAAATTTACAATTACCCAAGTTTCAAGTTTTGAAAAGAATTATGCAAAACTGAGTTCTATCAATAGTGAGATTCTGTTGTGTAAACGTATCAGATGTTTTGAATATTATGTTTAACTACCACATACTCAAAATTAGATGATTATAAAACAGAAGTGTAAGGCTTAATTACGAAAGATCAATAATTACTTCGCTTTAAGATTCGACAATAGTTTCAGGTTTACGCATTGTGAAGATAAAAAAAAACAAGAAGCAGTCGCAATACTCACTTGTAGTAGACATTGTATCGTCACCGGGGGACCTCTAATCGTATCAATTTATTGTTAAATCAACATTAGCTCATCCCGGCTCGTTTGTACTCTCGCTGTACTTTTTGTACTTCCACTTCGTTCAGTTACTCTAAGATGCTTCGTTTTAAATAGTGCTATGGCGACTAGATTCGTTAATTAAAGTTATAAGTACAATAAATATCGTGTAGGTCACGTTATCTTGGGGCAAGACTCATGGGTATGTGGTCTGCATGATTTGGTCGGTGCGTCGGTGGTCACATTGCTTATGCCGAGTGTGTGTGCTCTGTTGTGCAGGTTGGTCTTCGCCGGCCGATCCTGGAAAGAGAAAAGCCATATTAAAAAATGCATATCTCAATATAATATATGGGTAAATAGGATTTTTGCTTGTGGTAGGATATATTTTATATCCGCCCAGATAGCGACCACCTTACAAGGTGTTAAAATCCGCTCTAGTGGCCCACGTTAGCGCGTCGCGTTCATGAATAAGCCTGTGCATGTCCATTCTAACAGGTCAGGGGCCTTATTCTCTATCCGCACGTTATTTTGACAGTGCGTAACAAGCACGTAACACAACCCATCATGTTTAGGACTATAGAAATTTGGCTTACGGAATACCATTCCGCACATTTCTCGAAGATAACACGACACGGCCGCGTTACGCGTTTACACTATCATACAGAATAAGGGCCCTGCATAATTGTCAAGGGTAATCATCTCTCGTCAGTCAACATTCTATTGGACCCCACTCCACTTACCATCAGGTACACTGGGGTCACTATGCTGTGACCATATAAAAAAAATAATGAAGAAACACCATCATAAACATTAATAACAATAATAATAATATCAGCCCTGTATTATATACTTGCCCACTGCTGAGCACGGCCTCCTCTACTACTGAGAGGGAAAACATCAATGCTTGTATAAATTTAGAAATTGTCATAAAAATATTGTTTAAAATTCTCGCGCAGAGAATCTCCATGCAAGCAAGACATTTAAAGTACCGCGTGAGTTACATACAAATAAATAAATTAAATAGGTCTATACTCCATAATAAATAAACCCTCCATAATTTATTAGAACAGTCGCAATTATCTTCACGCGTCATTTTATCGATAGGGAAAGGTAGGCAGAAATACGAGCGGGCAATAATTACAAGCTCACGACATCTAGCGGCCGCCCGCGGCGATTCGTTAATGCACAATTTGCAATCGCCAATAAATGACTACATAATCAGAAACACATGGAAAGTTATTCCTGACGTGATGAAATTAGTTTTAATATATCGATAAAAGCAATTGATTTAATTTCTCTTATGGCACCAGTAGCAATCAGGAGCCGTCATTTACCGCCATTTTCAATAAACAATCAAAACGTTTATTTTCGATCTATCGCGAAAATGCACCAATCAGAATAAAGTTATTTTAGACATGTTTGCAAATAAGTTACTTTGATTGCTTTATCCTCGGAATCGGATTGAAGATTGAGATTGGGACGGTTCATTAATCATTCTTACTTATTCAAGGATCAATTACACGTAACCTGTAAACTATCGCCCGTATTCACAAATGTTAATTGCCTAAACACAGAGCAAAGCCATGAAAAAAGTCTATTTTTAAATACTTTCGGTATGATAACCTTCCCAATGCATAGGCAGGTTGATTGAGATAAAGCTTTATTTCAGTTAGCTGTCAAATAACAAAGCCACAGAAAACGATGAAATTGATAACAATACGCGTTCAAGCGCAGTGTACGTCCTCATAGTATTATTATTGAGAATACGGGAGTAAATGAACGAAAATGTAAAATACGAACCCGTTGAAACCTAATACATAAGAGGCACATAGGTCCCTGAATAAAACGCTTCTTACCTATTGGATACTACCAATTGACTGCTTATTACTCTCATAACAGTATCTTATAGCCGACGAGTCCTCATTGACTGAGTGACCTCCAGTCCACTTCAACGGCCCCAAAACCACTTTAACACGTACACATCTCCATCATATTTGCACCACTACCAAAGTTTACCAAACGGCGAAACCAAATCAAATATTTAAAAACATGCCCTGCGCGCGTACACATTACGGTGGCACGTGAAAATCAATGTCGAACCTTTCACCGAAACAGAAATCAATTGTTTTCACCGAATGGCATCAAGGGCGAGTCTAGGAGTTAGAAAGCAGCAATTTTCCATCAGTTTCACACCAATTTGCGGATTTACAAGACAAATCGTCGCGGCACGACAGCCGCTGTCATTACGGCATTAGGAACCATCCCCTTTCGCTTGATCGTTCTGTTAGTGTATGTTGAACTGACTTAGATCCTGGATCTGTATAATCTCTCTACTTTGGAAAGTTTAAGTTTAGGTTAGTAGAAAGTATATTTTATTATGTGAGAAGCAGAACAATCGTATTGACAACTATCTCCAATTCATTGTCATACATAATTAGGCCCTTACTAATAAACGCTGTATATATCTGTCATAGTTATGGAATTGTTTGTCTCGCTTCTTCTGACGGTAAATAATACTCAATGTAATAAGACAAAACACAATAACGGTTACAGATTTATAAAACGATCATTAATAAGGTTATTGAATAAACATAACATATCAAATCTCACTTACATTATAAATGCGAAAGTTTGTGAAAATGTTTGGATGTCTAGTTGCAACAGCTGGACAGATTTGAATCAAATTTGGCACTCAGGTAGGCCATGTCGAGGGTTAAGACATAGGTTACTTTTATACCCAGTAATTTGTTCCTATGAGAAAATTTTAATCAGATTTTTAAAGAGATGACGCAGTTATATTACATGTA
>NW_023593456.1:0-2345 GCF_014839805.1 Manduca sexta
TTTATTATTCGTTTAATGTGTGGATTAAGAAGGATCAAAAAAGAATTAAATTCAGAATATCATATTTAGTTAAACCTTGTGGCCAAGGTTTTAGTTCATTGAACCGATCTCCTTCATTGTTTAATAGGATAAAAGTTAATGTGATTTTTATTTGCTTTTGTCGCCCATAATTTATAAATGTTGACGCTTTCGTTAATATATTTTATTTATGGTGTAAAAAAACTATAAAAACCAAATTTGGTAAGTGTAAACTACTCATTATTATTCTCAATAAAATGTTGGTGACAATAAAACGTCTGGCTCAGACTGTCCACTGTCGGTGACCTGCGAATGTTACACACTACTGAATTGCTTTTTTAATGGCTTAGGTAGAGTTCTTCTGAGAAAATGTAGATAGGATCACTTTTTACTCCACTACTGTATAATTGGATTAAATATTATACAACTACAGAAGGTTTCTCTTTAAAACACATAAATCAGATGAAGTGTTTGCTTCTAGAATTATTTTTCATACAAACACATGCGATAGAAACACTTCTTATCTAGACTTTAATGTATTAAGCGCTGGTGTACATATGACACACGTAATACGAGTGTCGTGATTGGCGAATAATATTAATATGAATTAATTATCGACATAAGTCATTAGTTTGTGAAAGAAGTGTAAAATGTTGCCGGTGACCTGGCGAATGTTCCGCAGCCGTTCGAGTATCCTAACATCACAGCACTGTGCTTATCCGGGCCAAGATCGTCGGTATAAAGTTTCACTCAGTTAAAAGGAACGTTTATAATGTACTGATTACAGCGCCTTACCGCAAATCGCATCGCGGACTTGTTATTTTGTTTGTGCGTAACGCTTAAACGTATTTCAATGGCATGAAATGAATTTCGTCGAGAATAAATCGAATTTGGTTTTTTATTAATTACACAGAGATTATGGGTTTTACGGGTAATTAACCTTTTCGTTTGACTACCAAATTATACAATCATTTTACTTAATAATTTCGTGGGCATCCATAAGTGATTCCTTACATGACCTTTATATCTTCTTTGTTCGTTATTAGGTTATTTTGAAGTTCTGGCATTTAGATAAAATTACCAACATAAAATATTAACCGAGATTAGTTAATGGTTTACATCAATTAATCATAACAACTCCTACATAGAGTCACTACAGCATACCGAGCGTTGTAAATTAAGTCTATATTTAACATTGCCGACAAAAATCATGTGTATTATTTAAGTGATATTTATAATGTATACCGTTCTTATTTTCAATTTATTAGCGGAGCTTTTAATCTGCACAAGCCGGAATCCCAACTAGACATACGGATGCAAATAGTTCTGGAATTCTACACTTTGTAGTATTACTAGCTTTATATCTTTCAGTCGGTCTTTAATGTTTTGCTAGCAGATTCCTGATGCAGACCATTTTATGTTCCCGGAACTGTTTAAATTATAGTACTTGTTGCGTGTTGATAATTTACTTTTTAGAATTCCGCACAATACAGGCATTATAATATTAGGGGAGCCAATCCCTTTTTCGGGATTTTAATTTTCTGGTGTGTTTGCACTATGTAATTTTAATACTACGACCTGAAACGCAGTTCTCAGTTTAGTGAGTATGAGCTCGTTATATTTTGTTGGATAGTCTTACTTAGTCTGGCCGCTTTGAAGTTAGTCACGAGCTGCGACACAGCTATTGTTTGTAAGAACAAAATGGTGAACTACCTACGTACATTGTACGTACATGTAGTAAGAGCGGGTCAAGTAGTGAACTTCAAGCCTTAGAATGCGCGTGTTGTTTGTACTTTGTAGTCATCACTCAATAGGATTTGGCCTTTAAATGCACTACCTGGGTGCCGTTTTTCTATTGTCATCGAATTTTAATAAAACGGTCTGGTTATACATAATTGAATAAATTGGTTACTGACCGCAACAAAAAGACAACGAAAATGGCATGATTATTATCGGTGCATACTTGAGTTGTGGAGGCCTGCGTCCGTGTAAAAAACGTAACTTGGTAATGGTATCTGTGGAGTTATTGCGAAACGATTTTGTTTGTCGATTTAAAATAAGCTTTGCATAATATTGTACAATTATTTATAATGTTGTGATTTATTGTGGATTTCTATACGCAGATATGTTGGTAGTAGCCCTTTCGCAATATCTTCAGTAGGTTGATTCCCTATGCTACTCGCGATAACACACCGTAAACGCGTGTTGTCAAAACAAGCTCTAAACACAAAGGCGTTTCATACACGCGCCACGATGTGTAATTGAAAATAGGTATTGTGTATGCCATACGATAGGTTGTCTATGCTTAATATTTTTTATATTACGAT
>NW_023593457.1:0-22874 GCF_014839805.1 Manduca sexta
AGGGTTACGCAAGATATAAATAAGTACAATGTGAGTACAAAACTTATACTTCTTTTGTTTTATTTCTCTGATATTCTATGCAACTTGTCCTCTTCGGAGCTCTAATATAAAACCTTAAGCGTAAAGTGATCTTGAATGACGAGTCAAACACTTCTTTATTTTTAATTTACGAATTGTAAAAGTGCTACCGTCATTTCAGTCGCCTCAAATAACATTCCTAAAATTATAATAAAAATATAACAAAAGGTCAATTGAGATTATTTAACAATAGATCTTAATAATAACATATTAAAAACTATTATTATTGTATCTATTTGTATGGTTTGATTTTTTATGTCAACACCAATGTACAGTCAGCCACAAAAGTAGCTAAACTAATTCGACATTTCTAATCGCTTTTAAACTTTTGTCTCCTTAGCAGAAATAGTTTTATCTTCACTAAAATAAACTTCAAAGGGTACACTTTATATTAGATAAAGTTTTGAATTCGTTCAGTTACTTTTGTGGCTGTACTTCTAAAGCTTAGATAATATAATATGATGTAAAATTTGGGATATGGTGGTGGTTTATTAGGTGGGAATATGATAAGTACTTACGCAAATATTGTTCACGCAGTGATGACCAAGAGTCGGAAGTGAAGAGAAAGTGGGGGCAACAACGCCCAAGGGGAGGAAAACTAAAGACAAAATGTGTAGTTTAATGACTATCGCGGCAATGGTGGGTACTGTGTTTTTTCAAATATCTATGTCCAGCTGTCAATATATATTGTGTACCATGACCGAACAGATTATGATAATGATGATAATGATGATGATGATATATGAAAATCTGCTCTGATAATAATATAATAAACATTTCGGTAGGTACAAAGTGCCTCACATACGAGAGTCGGTCAAAATAAAAAATAAAATCCATCCCTCCCTTAAAACTCTTAAATGAAGATCCTAACACCGAACCATAATATCATCGCTAATAGAATAAATTTAGCGTAACGGTATTATTAAACAAAGATTAACATAAACCAAATCTTCAAAGCATTAATAAGATGTACTTATGTTGTGTTTTCTATTCGCTTTTATATCTCAATAAAATGTTATAAGAAAAACACTCAGAAGACTCTCATTAAGAAAAACATACAAAGGAAAAAATATAGCATAGTTGTAACTTATATATAAATTATAGAATCTAAGACGAAGAAAGGAGCCGTCTATGCGATAACTATATAAGGCCGTACAGAATTAGAGCATCATCCGACAATTTCCTGTGCGCTTATGTGCACCTAGTAAACGGATACGTTCGGCATAGTGATTATTGTAGCAATAAAGCAATGCGCTTGAGGCAAGACGATGCGGATGCGAGTCTCAGGTGGCGCGTCAAGCGTCGTACGGCGCGGCGTGCGGCGCGGCGTGCAGCGTGCGGCACGCGGCGCGCCCGCATCGATCAGCAACGCGATACGATCACCACCCACCACCCGCCACCCACGTGAATTTCTCATTACTTTAGACAAACAAATTTGGCGAATTACACATTCTTACACGTATTGTATTGTATTGAAGCGACAGTTGTAACATACCGATATCTGAATAGTAAGTATTGTAGTATATTATAGGTATATATTTGTGTTAACATCAACGTCATTTACGAGTTAGCGGTGACAATTGCATTACCATCTATAATGACGACTACAATACCTTAGATTATTAAAAACTTTATGGCACTAACTATAAAAGCGTTAGCACATTAGCCACGGGACGTTAAGGCGACAATACAGTCAAAAGTTAATTATCAAAGAGATTGATACGACGCCATAATTCTGTTGAAAAATGTATGACTACTTGAAAATGTCATTTCCAATGATAAATTAGTAGAGAAAGACGTATATATATTGCGGACTATTCGCCAAAGGGATCGTTGGTACTATCAGAACGTTTTATCCTTGTACGTCGAGCGGGCGTTTAATATCCGAACCGTTGCGGCCATCCTTTGCGTCTTTTTGCCGCGTGCCGAGCGAAAAATAATTGATCGATTCAACCATTCCGCAGCGGGGCTTAATGGCATGACGTAAACAGGATCGCGGCTTAACAAGAAATAAATGTCAAGTATTCGAAAACTGCATTCAAATGTATGGAAATTATAAAATTTATTACAATCTGGGTTTCAAAATAAGAAAAAACATAACTAAAAAGCATATGTATTTTTTTATTAATATTGTCCAGTTGTGAAAGTTTTAGCCTTGATTAGTATGTCGGCATTTTCAAATCGAGATGCTAATAATGTGTTGCATTTTCAGTGTCTATCTATATATTACAAATATAGGTCTTTTTCATTACCGTACCTTATATGCTTATTTTTTTTGTCTATTGATTTTCAAACTAGATTTTCGAATATTTAACAAAAAGGATCACTTAATGTTGAACAAGACCGACGCTCAAGCACTCGTATGTACACAACACGGTAAGTTAAAAGTTTCACTAGTGCCTCGATATAAGATTCTGGTCGACATAAGCAGAGAACTCGCGGCCTTTTGAGAGATACGCGGCCATTGTCGGCCTATTGTGAGCGAAACAATAGCCATTTCAACACCTTACAATAGCTCGAGTTAGCTTTGTGAAAAATTAACGCGAGCGACCTGCGTGCGATGAGCTTCCGTGATCATTTTCATTGGATGTAATAAATCATTTTACTATAAATGATTCAATGCTTACTTAATTAATTTGTTAGGTTTCATTTAAGCTATGTGTTTAGATAGATTTAGGAAGATTATTTTTATCGATGTATTTCAAAGTAAAGAAGTGGACATTTTTGAATTTATTTTCCAAGTAAGAGAGTAAATTTCTAAAATGACATAATTATCGCGCAAATTCAGGAATATCGATACGATAGCAATCCAGTGAGGTCTCAGTACAGCCCAATTAGTCGGAGCAGACTTCCGCACGCTTTTGCCCCAGTACTAATAGGCAAGATCTGAGAATGAGGACATTTACATTCTACGTTATTTAGGTACATTTCTAAGGCTAAAATATGTGATAGCCTTAAAGATTATCAAAGTGTTTTGTTCTTATTTTATTATAGCTTCGATTGGTTATTTAATGTTAAATATTTTCTAATCACATTTTAAAAAATTTGGCATGCAAATATGCCAAAGTTAACAATAAAAAATATGTTCCATTAAAATATTCCTCCACAAATTATAGCAAAAAAAAATTCTTTACCGTAACGTAACTCAAATAAAATAAAAATAAAATTATACATAAAATAAGAAAACACATTTTGGTCACAGCCAGTCGTAGAATGTAAAGAGTCTCGGAGAGTAGTAAGGGATTATAGGCCCGGCTCAGCACACAATTACGCAGGTCAAGCGTGCACTCGCCCGCTCTGCCACTATTCACAAAGCTGACGCTAGACAACTCTATACATACAGCGCGGTATGGAGGTCAAAAACTGCATAAAATGATGTGATACATCCGGATCATTAAAGATGGCGACGCGGAATATTATAATAAGGATGCTTGAAAATTATAATGTCTGGTTTCTAGCTCTTGTTTGGATGGACCGTTATTTTTTTAATAGTATTTATTATGTTTATTAGTTACAATGTTTTTATATATGTATTTTGAATGTGATAATATGAGCAATACGTATTGATGCATCATGAACACTCACATGTATGTTACGTACATTATATTGCTGTTCTTGCATGAGGACTTACCAAACTATTTTGTTTGACTATAATAGCTTTACTTGCACGCTAATGTGCAGAATACTATGAGCACAGCGAAGATCACGTTATTTACCAATATATGGTAAGCATTCGAGGAAATATAAAGAAACTGATAAACAAACAGAAAAATAAAAACCCTCACATGTACTTGACGTATTCGTTAACTAATTTCTTTATATTCGCTCGCACACAAACGTGACCAGGTATGTTTGCGTAAATAGTCGCTTAATCACGAATGCTTGTTATTTCAATAGAAATGTATTGCCACGACCGTTAGGAACAATGACGAGCCGCAGAAAACCTCGCGAAATCTTAACGTGGGAAACCAAGTCAGAGCGCAGTTTGCTCGCCGTTAGCGTCATAAACACCGATCCATTTCACTTAACTGACTCACAGCAACTCGGTGTACAGTAACGCAAGTTTTAATTACTAACTTGATTGCCCTCGACTTCTACGCTATGCATATAAAATGATAAATAGGAAAACAAATGTTTTGGTAGACTAATATCGACAGTCTAATTTAAAAAAATATAATACTTTCATAGCTTACTAAGCTTTGTCAAATAATAAAATTTGTTTTTATAAGTTTTTTCGAAGTTATCGAAATAGATTTTAATTCTAAACAGCTAAGTAATATTAAGTAACTCGCTGCTTGGAAAATCGAATCCAAGCTTCGATTTAGGTTCTAGATGCCTTACAATCTTTCAGGTCCCGCGTAATCTGGCTTGGCGACTACATACAAAATTGTTTAAAAGTAATTATCGCCACTCACAGCTTTAGATACGTTCACAACCCTTACCCATATATAAAAATTTCAAATCCATGTATTAAATAATCATTATTTTATCATTTCCTTATGTCCAATCATTTCTTCACGTAATATATTATCAAAAATATTTACTCCTAGGGTCGCCAATATTTATTTAAAGCTTACTATGTACAAAGTCACTATGGCAAGTGTACGCATTTAGCCGGCATTCTTGAAAGATGCAAAGCGCGATCATGACTGGGATCCACGTAGGTAATAGCGCGTGAGACGCTCTGAGCTAAATCTTTATAGCTCCAAGCTATAGAAAAATCTAGAACTATTGACTTACAATACCAATAATGCATTTCGTAAAAACATAAAATCAGTCTTACTCATAGTTATCTTCTAACTGTATCACCCCGAACAATGTCAACCATTTTTCTTTATTTTTGTGCTGGACGTGCCGTATTTACGATGTCACTATTTAAAATTGAAGCTATGTAATCTAAAACACAATTGGGTTCTGTTTATTCTTCTGGCGTTTTGTTTTATTATAATACAACACGTTTATTAGTGAATACCTAAGTTATTGTGAGAAAATGCTCACAGTAATACAATTGCAGACTTAATTAACGGCATTGAATACTTAAATTCTCTATTCTCTTCTCATCATCATCATCATTATCATCAGCCCGTTTCAGTTGCGACTCAGGCCTCTCTTATGGTATGTCTCAGAGCCTGGCCTGCTGTTTTATGCAACCAATGTTTTCTTTTCATTTTTTTCTACTTTTATTCCAAAAACATTATTAAGCTAAAAGTTTAATCTGTACCTTGCAACATTAACTATACAAATATACCTTCATTAATACCTTCGATCTTTTTATATGTTATGCTATGGTATTCATCTCTGTTTCGCACACTACAAGCATTTAAGATCAACAATTGTAGTCATAACTTACTTTTTTATTTTTCGTTCGTGTTATATGGCAGAGGATTTTCATGGTACTTCCGGAGCATTTGAATTCGTATCAAACATGGTTATACGACGATAGTGTTTATGCACAGACGTACGCAATCACCTTCGCATTGTTTTGGAACCGCAAGCCGAAATATTCCAAGCTTGAACCACAGTCCACACACAATATCAAAAGACCTAGAAATGGTTATGCTCTCGATTTTCATACATGCATTGTAACATCTGAGATATCACGGTGTATGGAACTCTACCCTTAACTAACTGCAAACAATTACTTTAACAACATCCGCGCACTGCGTTGTCGATGTCGATTGGATATAATATGAAACAACGCGTATTCCAACTATGGTTTGTTATAAATATTACCTTAAGTTTCTCATTATTATTTTTTTTTATTTATATAAAAATCAATGTCATCAATAATAACATTAATAACATGCAAGTTATCTCAAATCTCGATTAGAAGCTAAAGCAAATCTTTAAGAAAGTTAAAGCTCTAAAAGCGTTAAACTTATTTTAATCGAGCTTTTACTTTTCACAATTTTATATGATATGAATTAAATATATTAATTTAAAGATTAATTTAATTTTAATTTAGATCGAGCAATAACAAGAATGGAAACAATAGTCGTAATTGTTATACATAAAAATAACAATAAATAAGTTTAATATCGACAAAAACATCTCATAATTTTATAAAATATCTATCAGTCGAGATAAATGAAAATATGTTGATATTTTGTGAATTCCGCAGCGAGTGTAGCCTATAAATAAAGTATCTGGTGTTCAGTTCGCAAGCACAGCACGCACGCGGCGTGGGTGCACTCCTCATAAGTGTCAGTGATATGTCCCGAGTCAGGCACGTACCGGGAAACAAACTAGGCTTTTTAAATCATCACAATGCTATTTTAAAAATCAAAATTGTACCTATTATTACAAATATTACAGTATACTTAGGCCTAATCGTAAAATGGTATACAATTTCAAATAGATACAAAAAATACATAAGCAAAGGTTTGATGTAAAGATGGTCAAAATGATACTTTGTGAACGATCTACCCCCAGGTATAGAAATAAACATAACAAAAGATTTAACTAACTATTTCAATTTAAATTACAGTCTGAGAAAAAATCACTTTGTAAGTTTTTTATCATTGTTTTTCCGTAATGAAGCAATTATTTAGAAAACAAAAATAATAATACGTCTTGTTAGCGGTTGTTAAATATTTCAGGCGAAATAATGAGTAGACTATAAATACCAATAATAATAACTGATTTTAATATTTAAAGTATATTATGTATACGTGGAAATATATTTCTCGGTGATCTACTTGTATTATTAGAGAATCTGGGTTCGATTTACAACTTAAGCAATACTTTATATGGTTGACAGGCAGACGACAAGACGTAAAAACTAAAAACAAATCTATAACGCAACCAACTGGAAAGTATTTTCACAAACTCCAGATTAAATATAAGAAAAGATTATTATATTTTATTAATGTTTATTGTAAACATTATTAGGGTACTAACCCTAGACACTAGTCTACCTACACCTGTAAGGTGTAATACATGTATATTTTGTAGACATACAAAAATTAAAATACTATGAATGTTATTCCTTATACAATATCGACAAATCCAAAACTCCGCAAACCTTTATTCCTTTAACCATTTCTACAGTTCGTTCGCAGTCCCTAGATTGAATAACTGCACATAACTGTCGGCAATATGTCTCGGACGTAAAACAAATAGCAAGACGCTGCGTCGGTGAGGCTGCGTGAGTCGTGACGCGGCCCCACACCCGCCCCGCGATGTGATACTTTCACTATACCCTCGTACCTACGCTCTAATTATAAATGAAAGTCGTCGAGAATTTCTAGATATTTCCAAATCGTGTTTTTGTTTCACTTTACAACGGTTAAGGACTTCTTTTCTCGCTGTTGTGGTGACGTACGTCTTTCTGTAACATTATAATTATTATATTATGCTCTGTGCGTACACACGATGTTAAGTTTGATGAACAGTTGCACGCATTTCTATTCAGTTTTTTTTGCAGGCATTTGATGGCTTAATACAAGAAGTTCGTGCTGTAAAGATTTCAGAGTGAAAAATGTAACTTTAATCTATGTAATATTTATATTTTAATTTTAAAATCGTCAACAGGTAACTTATAATACGTACGACAATAAGGGTTTATTCAACTTTAGTATGATTTTATCGCACGTGAACTCGTGGTTAATTTAAGGTACCCATTATGAAATCTTACAAAGAGTACTGTAATAAATTTGTAAAAAGTTTAATTTAGTTAGATACAACAATACCTATTATTCAGTTTGTATCCTTGTATACCCATGTAGCGGCGATAACCTAGTTGGGTGTGGAACGGACTGCCGAGACAAATATCCGCAGGTTCAAATCCCAAGGGCACTCACCTAAACTCTGACTTGTCTAATAGTTGCGTGTATTCTTTGTGAATTATCGCTTGTTTTAATGGTGAAGGAAAATATTGTGAGGGTACCTGCAAACCTGAGAAGTTCTCAATAGGAATTCTGATATTATTATATACCCATCTAAAATTTATACAATAAGCATAGGTTGTTTTTAGTTGCATAATTTTCAGTCAGAAAATTTGTGTGTTGCAATTTTTGGCGGTTTAGAGAACCGCTTATATCGAGGTCTCGTGCGTAATAATAGCCATTTTATTTCATATTTTATAGCATATTTACATGTGACGTCATCGCTTCTACTTAAATAACTCTCATCTATAGAAATTAGCTAAACAATAATGACTATCAAAAAATGCTTAAATTCGAATTATTATTAGTACATTCGTGCTTGTATAAATCCACATCGAAAGTTATAAATAAAATAAATTAATGAGCTCACTACCCGGTAGTTAGGATTATCTTATCGTTGCGAGCGGGGAGTTCTGCGCTTGCGCACAAAATTACGACTATCCTGTGCTTAGCCCGGAGCTAAAATAAAATATTATTTATTCAATTTACGCAGATATTTATCTAGTAACAAATAGCACCGATATGGTAGATTTCAAGTAAATTGAATTAAATTGGTGAACCCAAGAGCATTCTTGGTCATTGGCTTGTTGAAATATGTTGATTTTTGCTAAAATTGTTCGTATATCTATGGTTTCGGTTAAGGGATAGCGTGCCAGAGGGCGACGAGGGCGTTGCTGGCGGGTGCTGAGCGTCCTCGGCCCACACACTCGGCCCACGCGGCTCGTCCATATTACTGTTTATTTACGTTGCGCTGACTTTCTTTATTAATTATAAAGTTCAAAGGCTGGATCGGATTGCGCAAGAATTTGTCGAGTTCGCTGCGTAGTTGTAATTGATTTAATGGAGTCGATTCATTTTGTTATTTTTCGGCACGTGCTTTCGTTTGATATTATTTTTTGGTTTTATACTATCAGATTGAGAAGCAACTCAATCACGTTTGTGAAACATCGGCATTATCATTTAAGATATTATTGAGTCGCGCAAACGACAGTAGCCCAATAAAATTAATATGCACTTAGCATTTCATCTACAAACAAATCATTTGGAGATAGAGAAAGGATGTGTTAATTGAATTTACGCTTTGATCAACATAAAACGTGATTAATACGCTATTTATAGGCACTCTCTCTAAGAACAATTAGTATTTACGATCGCCTTGTTTGTTTAATAATGAACATAAGAAACGTACTGGCATCTAATTGTAACTCGCAGTACACATGTGTATTTATTTTACGTTTTTAATGTATAAAATTATATTTGCAATGCAAAATAACTGGCGAACGTTCAGTTTAATAATGGTAATACATTTTTAATTTTTATAGAAACACGTTCTCTACAATTATCTATACTAACAATTGGTTAGGATCGTTAAACACGACGAGAAATATATTTTTTTTAATTATTAGCTTGTCACCCACCCTAATAATAAAGTATTTATCTCGGTTAAATAAAAAGTTCCACATAAAATATATACAAATCATAATTATAATAGAAATACCTTATATATACTTCGTATAAATGAAAATTTCGTGCGTCTTTCCATTCAAATATTATAAGTTAACAAATTAATTACGAGCGCAGATAACGGGCGGACCAGCTGGGCTGTAATGGGACGGCGTAAATACCGATTAGTCATCAAAGGTAAAGTTCACACCCAAAAGGTAATTTTGTATACTTCCTATGCTCGTACGTTCAAACTAGGAGCACTTAACTAAATGAGTGTCAGAATGCAGGTGGAGGACACCTGCATCTTGATTAGTGATTGCACTTAGCTCCTTCTACTTGACACATACTGGATTAATACTCGTATGTCAGCAAATGTGAGGTTTTAATTAATTAAATGACTTCGCAAATGCTCTTGCACTCTACTCCGATATTATCTCAACTGTCGTTTTGAACTGGCCTCTAATTACAATTATTATTACGATACACATTTGAATATGTGTAATTTTTCACGA
Organism: Manduca sexta; assembly: GCF_014839805.1. NCBI lineage: Eukaryota > Metazoa > Arthropoda > Insecta > Lepidoptera > Sphingidae > Manduca > Manduca sexta. The sequence goes on from NW_023593457.1 coordinate 9,923, forward strand.
TACATGGGATTTATTGCCTTGCTACAAAAAATGAAGACAATTATTTTATCTAATTTATCTTTATTGCAAATTGCACAATTGATATTTTTTCAATTATTGTAAATTGAAAATTTAAGAACAATTAATATGGCTCTAATTTTCTAATAAAAAATGGTGGTAGGTCTCCCATATGTGAAAGTCCGCCTGGGTAGGTACCACCGCAATGTCTATTTTTGCCTCCAAGCAACAGTGTGTAGTCGGTGTTGCGTTTCGGTTTGAAGGACATTGTAGCCAGTGTAACTACTGGACATAATAAGACTGAACATCTCATGTATCAGGATGGCGAGCGCGGCGCAATACTGAACAATTCTTGTAATTCAAGGTGTTGGATGGTGTTTCTACTGTTTATGGGCGGTCGTATCGCTTACCATCAGGCGAACGGCTCGTCTCGTCATTCAAAGAAATAAAAAAAATATGTTAATTCCATATTCATGCATTTTCATAGCTATTCCATTTTTCTTCATCAGAATATCTATCACAGATGAATGATAAAACAACTTTTAATTTGCGTTTAAAATGAGATCTCCCTTTAAATTTATTTATTTTGTATAACACTATGTATAAGTATGTATACTTAACTGTATAGTATTTAATTTCTTTATCTTCAATATTTCCAAGACCGTATTTTTAAATATGCATATTATATAGCGACATACTTACTATAATATACATAAATATTACGTGTATACAGAAGTATGCGGTATCTTTTTAATATGCAATCTTTACTATTTTTATAAATACGACGGAATATATACAATACGAACCTGCGAACTAGCGCGTGCCATACCATTATGCCGGCACGCCTACAGCTTGAGGCCCAGTTTGTTTAAGCAAGATAAGACGCAATACCATACTGATTTTTTTATGTATATTTTTAAGCTATCATTAGGGATCATGTAAAAGGAAAAGTTTTTAAAATAGTGACATTCTATAATCTATTGTCAGCTTATGTTAAGTTTTCCCTAAGTTAATTTCTTCGCTACTTAGGGCCAATAAACCGCCGCCCTCTATCAAAGTTACCTTACCTTTGCACCCATCATAGTGATGGTATTGTTAACGTACAAGTCCATGTGAGACTTGTTCTAAAAACACTGAAGGGGAAAAACTTTAATTGAAAACATGTTTAAAACAGCAAAAATGATTTAAATAAAAAGTCGTGTATGAATAAATTTAATCGGATATCTGTGCATGACATACTTACTTAGATAGCTTGAAAAATTTACTTAGTTTAAATCCATATGTATACGTATTAGGAACATTATAAGTGTAAAAGCAACAGTGTGTCTGTTATTTTACAACTAATATTTTATGCCCACATCACTGTTCCGGTATTTACGAAGTTATATTAAAAATATATAATATAATAATAATATCAGCCCTGTATTATATACTTGCCCACTGCTGAGCACGGGCCTCCTCTACTACTGAGAGGGATTAGGCCTTAGTCCACCACGTTGGCCAAGTGCGGATTGGGTAGACTATACACACCTTCGAAATTCCTATAGAGAACTTCTCAGATGTGCAGGTTTCCTCACGATGTTTTTTCTTCACCGTTAAAGCGAACGATACATTCACAAAGAATACACACATGATTTATTAGAAAAGTCAGAGGTGTGTGCCCTTGGGATTTGAACCTGCGGACATTCGTCTTGGCAGTCCGTTCCACACCCAACTAATAGGATTATTAATTGCTTTCTACATATAATTGTTCCGAAATGCAAATTTTTCAAAGGAGAAGGAAGAAAGGAAGAACTCAAAAAATAACAACTCGTTCACTATAGCCATCTTATAAATTGCATAGGATTGCAATTTATTAGATGGTTTCCCACGGTACGTGATATTGCAGACCCATCTCCACCGACGCACCATGAGAAGAGCGTCGTCTGTGGAAGCAAAGGCCAGTCCATAGCGGTGCGACTGGTCCGCCGCCAATCAGTAACTTCAAAAGCGCGTTGTGAGCTCTTGCTCGTTCTCTTTCAATTTACATTTTTGGTATAGCAAAATAGCTTCAAATCTCAATACCCATACAAATCATCAAGCACCGTTAAAAAAACCCGTGGAAGAGTATTGGTATCTGGTGCGTAGCTGTCCGTGGTCTCCGACCATGCGTCCGCAAAACCAGAAACCACCTTAACAGAGACATGCTTTTATTTTTACCGGAACATTCCTTCACATCGTAATTAATGCATCCTTGTGTTTATCATAATTTAATTAGCCATAACATTCCCCAGAATAGGAAGTATCGAGTAATATATAATTTCCAATTAAAAGCTAAATTATAGAGTATACAAAGCATGACACGATTGCCAAAAACGTCCGTTAAAAAGGGCTTCGCAAAGAATTTAACAATTAAGCCGTTTCAAAACAAATGATGAAGACATCCCACAATACATCGTGAGTCGTGAGCAAATCGAATTAAATCAGCCAGTGGCTGAAAAGAATCGTTTCTTGGCACGAATGGACAACAATGCCTGTTATTAAAAAAAAGAATGGTGATAAAGAACATGTAATTTGTTCAGTAATTAATGCGGTACGGTGTGACGGGGCGTGAGCAAAGCTTCACATTTCGCATGTAGAAAGCCATGTTTGTCTGATATTAACGAAGAAGTTACATCGATAGCGACAAGATAAGAAGGCATTACTTTGTATAATTAATTGTGACTAATTGAGAAAGCTATTAAAGTGCATTAAATGTAAATTTCCTAAATTGCATTAACAAAGTTTAAAGAACAAAACTAGTATTGTGGTTATGAATAAAACGTTCGAAATGAATAGAATGGATATCGATGACCGTTGGAACAAAATCTCATCTGGAATGCGGTTGCAGGCTGACATGAGAACTGAAATTAGTTTGTCAACCGGTGACATGCTACTCAATACCACAGCTCAATACTTGATTGCCTCTTTTTATTTTTCTGCAATTTTATCTGTGAAACCCTAATAGTTTTTATAGGAGTGTTAAATTTTCTCAAAGTTTTAATGAGTTCTATAAAATTACTAAGTTTTTTAAAAATTAAAAAACCTGATTGCGTATTTTTGTCATCTTTGAAATAATGATAACTCTTTGACCACTTTTCCAATGACATTTATTCGTACATTCTATTTGGATTCTTTGAATGAATTTTCATAGTTGTATAACTTTATTGACATTATTGTACGCCACATAAAACTAGACTGCTAGATATAAACTCCCTTTTATATATTCATTAGTCCAGAGCGTGCGTTAATCGAATAAGTTATCTTAACTTTATTATCTCGCACAATATAGAACTGTACACCTGGAAAAATTAAGCTAATCGTAATTGTACACTTTAAATAAACTTTGTTCACCTTTTTTACTTTAAATTCCTTTGGAAATATTTTATGTAAAAATTAAAAATTTGATGTGAAAATGTTAAATAATGTAGTTATTTCATTTTCTAGTAAATAAATTTACATAACTGCCGATATGAAGTTCAACGAGTAACTTAATGACCCAACACGCATTAACGTAGAATATAGAAATAAAAGCAATAAATGATGCGTATAAAAATCGCATTGTTTTTATTTGAACGGCACGCACACGCAGGATCTCGTATCATTATGCAGCCGCCCGTAAAGGACGGGTTGCACTACGCACTTTATAAAGTGCGCGATATCTAGTCCGCATTATCTCTATTCTATTAAGCAATGTCACTTACGGACTTAAGGCGACTCTTCGAAGGTGATTGAACACAGAGTTGCTAAAACGTTTTAAGTGTTTTACAATTAGACTTGTATTGCTTGTACTTTTATTATGCCTTATTACAAATAATTCGCCGAATAACTTGGCGAATAAATATTATTATGAATTATAAATAACGGATACACCCGAATAAGCTGTTTACGTACTCGTATCCGTGACTATTCGTCTGCACTCGGCAAGTATCTAACTTAAGGATTACGAATTAGTTCCCAAAACTGTTCGAAAATGAATTATTCCCTGCACGTTTGTGCATGACTGGCCATAAACAGTAATCGCACCGCTAAAAACAGTGCAAACACTGCACTGAGCTTGTTACACTGGGATAATACTTTACAAGGTACCTAATCAAAATAATACCTAGTCATTAAATTTGCTACAATGTCCTATAATCAAACCAAAACACTGTTTTACACTGTCGCATCTAAACAGAGTCTTACAACGGAGAGACCAAACAAAGAACCTATTTAAAAATTAAGTGCCATTGCATAATATTAATTTGCAACATGATGTTATGCGAAAGTTTTAATTTTCCTTATCAAGTTTTCTTGAAAATTAGCAAACCCCAATTAATACATTGAGAATTTAATGTAATGCTGTACTGATTAGTCATAAATTGTACTTTTACTTATGCGCTACTGTACTAGAAATATTTACTCGGAATGATGGAGAATTGTAAATACGTACATTTTCGTATGTATCATTAAACTTCAACACACTTTTTTTTATTAATATGAACGACAGAAAACATGACTTTTGAAAAACGTTTCTGACACATAACCTTTCAATCAGTCACAAATCGCTTACGGTTGAACATGGGACTTAGCTCATAGCCAACGACAGCACGAGGCATTAGTTATCAAGAGTGACGTTCCAATAAGACGCGCGGTTTTAGTAGCAGAAGCTGGTCTGCATCAGGCCTTAGTATGAGCTGTGAGCTCATGAATGAATCTAGTGTCCGCTGTCCACTGTTCACTGCACCCACTAATGAATGACAACTCTATGCCGTTATTAAATAGGCCCTAAGTTCTATAACATCACATATTAAAACAGAAGACGTTTACAGTAAAAAACATTTTTTTATGGTCGGCTAAGGATTACAGTGCTTTTTCTAGAAAAAAATATCGTTTATAAGTTTATTACGATAAAATAACGACTCCCATAATTGTTTGCATTTTTTTATTTATGCATTTAGTTCAAAACAATTGTAACAAAACCCCAGTGTGTTTAGAGTGCCACCCACGTCTTACGATATGTCAACAAATAATTATTAGATAGTCAATGTTTCATACACCTCCGTTCAAAATATTACGAGGGAACTCTGTTTCTTACACAAATCTGGAATAACTTTGCATAGCATGAATCACAAAAAGCGTTCGCACGTAAAATATGTATAAAACTAGCTAGCGGCTCGATTTAATAAAATACAAGCACATGGATGTAGCTATGCTATGTTCCTTCCCCTGTTTTTAATTTAGATGTTTTCATCATTAAATGTTTGCAGCTTATAGTTTCCCTTTATTGTGTAATACCAATTACATACGAAATAGCATAAATTAAAGATGTCCAAGATCATATCAATCTCCATCGTTAAACATGCGGCATCATAAATTTAAAACATTGTAAACTTACAACCCACTTTTTAGATAACGTTTCACACATAATTAACTATATTAAATTCACTTTTACAATCCACATTGACAAGTAAGACAAATTGCAAAAGTGCAACCTGACAACACCTGTTAAAGTTCATTCACTTAAACCCGCTTAAAGGTCTTTAGTCTGTATCGATTGCACCAGTTGATCGTAAAATAGTGGAGTATTCCAAATATTGGTAGGTCTAGGGTCGCGCGTGCGGGCTCTCTGGTCGTTTTGCGGCGCGCATGCGTCGTGACCGTGCGCGCGCCCTCGTCACGCGCCCGATGCGCCCGCGCCGAGCCGCACTATTTTATCGCATTAATTATTTTCAAAAGGATTCCCGGAGAGGCCACATTCTTAGTGTATACCTTGTCAATTATGGGAATGTTGAGCTTAGGAATCATAATACTTAAACGCTTTTATAAGTCTCGTATTAATTAATAGAAAACTACAATTTAAGAACGTCTATAAATAAAAGTTTTGAAATGAAATGATTTATTCTAACCGTAAAATATTATACATTATTGCGATTCCGTTATTAACTCTACCACCAGTTCGGAAAGCCGTTCTCACCAGAGAACAACGGGCAAGAAACTCTGGTGTTGCTCTTTTCAAAATCAGTACATGATAAAGAGAGAAGAAAAAAAATACAATTGGTTTTTTATTGCTGTTTAGAGCAGTTCATTTAATTTGCAATAGTTTAAATCATTGATTACTTAAACATAGAGTTCGTATTAAAGTTATCTAATTAACAATAAATATCTGTCATTTACAGTTGAAACACATTCATTGGAAAATCATTTGCTGGAACAAAAAATCAATATTATTTTAAATCAAGTCAATATCAGAATAATAACAACATTTGACATTTTTTTAACTATCAGATAAAAAATATATATGGAATAAAATATTACATAATCAAATTATAGTGTCAGTTGTATAAATTTATTCCATAGATAAGTTTTCGGAAAAGTAACTTTATCGGACAAAAAACTAGATGCATAAAAAATCAGAAAGGCTAAACATAAAATTATTTACATTTCTCCCATGATGTTAATATTGTAAATAATGCTATCCGGGTTCCTAAACACGACGCTGAAAGTTAAAACAAATAACTGTTGCAGGGCGTGCAGGTAATTCGTCCGTTATTGATTGGAAGAATACATAAAGATGTGGTCACACGTGAGCATATTTATTGTTTGATTTATTAATATAATATTATACCTATAGTGGTTACTTTAGTCAGTTTTAACTATTGAGGAAATGGGCTAGTTCGATAATGATGCTATCACTGTCAAAAAATGCTTTATGTTCCAAAACATTATATTGTACCGCGTACCTGAGGAAACCTGCATACCTGAAAAGTTCTCTATAGGAATTTCGAGGGTGTGTGAAGTCTACCAATCCGCACAAGGCCAGCGTGGTGGACTAAGGCCTAATTCCTCTCAGTAGTAGAGGAGGCCCGTGCTCAGCAGTGGGCAAGTATATAATACAGGGCTGATATTGTTATTATCATCTCCCGTCAGTCGACGTTCTATCGGACCTCACTCCACTTACCATCATGTACGGTGGGGTCACATTGCCGTGCGAGTATAAAAAAAGTCATACCCTCATGTTAATGATTATGCTAAAGTATAAGTTATTTATATATATATATATATATGATACTTATCTATGCAATTAAAAAAGTATTTTAAAATTAATTTAAATTTATTATTAATATAATAATAATAAATTTAACTGCCTCGGTGGCGTAGTTGTATTGCACGTCCGGTACAATAGCGCTCTGAGGTCCTGGGTTCGAATCCCGGGTCGGGCAAAGTGATATTTAGGTTTTTCTGCTCAGTATCAGCCCGGAGTCTGGAATTTGTGCCCGATATGGCGATAGGCTCGCCCCCTATCACATCATGGGACGGAACATACTTGGCGAAAAGTGGGTGCCCTAGTTGCGCCTCTGCATACCCCTTCGGGGGATAAAATGCGTGATGTTATGTATTATGTATTATTAATATAATAAATTATTATGTTGAGTTCAAATCGCGTGGTATTGTTAGAGTAAATAAGTTGAAGTTATTTCCGCTAGTTAGACGGTTCAATAATAACAATCTGACGTTCTTGTTGAGGGTACGTTAGTTATGTGTTCATCCCACAACGTTATTAACGCATTAAGACACATGCATAAAGATAATTACTATCAGTTGGTACATATAAGTATCGTGTGTAGTATTATATTGTATACTTAATTTTATGTTAAAAATAATGATGGTAAAGTTAATTGTTTGTTCCTCTGTGTGGAAAAACTAAAAGTAAATTTAAAAATAAAAATATAATACTTAAATACCTAACTATATCATTGATACTAAATTTTGTATTTAACTATAAAGATATATGGAGTACTCATATCTGATAAAGACGTGCTAGGATTACGAAATACCTTTCCCGAAAGAGACTGTTCTACTCACGTGTTTGACACACATGAGATAATATTTATAAAGTAGTGTGGTTTATATTCATTTAAATTAATAGATTAATATCAAATTAAATATGACGAAACATTCATGCATATACATACATATATTAACATAATAAAAACAACAGAGCAGCTATAGTGCTTACTATAGATTATTCATTGTTTTCCATGTTGATTTATGTATTTAGGAGCGTAAAAGCGGTCAGGATTAAATATCTCTTCCCAGATAATACAATAAAAAATAAATCTTCTGTGTGAAAGGCGCCTATGATTCGATTACGAAGCGTATGCAAAAACGTACAAGTGTGTAGGCCAGTAAAATGACCGCAAAATGGAAGCTCACCATGTAGATCGCTTAGAACATTGTACAGTTAGGCATGCCGATAGTATTTATATTCCTTAATTTTATATTATATCTGTATATTATACAGTAGTAATTATCATAACAAAAGAACTGATAATAGTACCTACTAAAACATAATAAATGACGTCACTTAGTATTACAAGTTGAGGCAGTGTTCTTGGGTTAGTTTATTTTATGTACCTTAATACACCTATATGCTCGTACCTTTAACTGGAAACGGATAATTAAAAATGGAATTGATAGTTGATAAACCTACCAGTTGTGATTTCCAAATACTATCTTCTGCTATGATAGGTTATTAATAATTGCAATAATCATAACAGCAAAGAGTTTATTTAAAGAATGATTGATTTTTTTAATAACTTTTTTTGTCACAAACTTTATACTAATTACATAATAATTGCTTCATTTGTATAGTGGCAGCATTTTCCAGCTAGTAAATTGTTTTTATATAATTAAAACATAAAACTAATTTACATGAAAGTAACAACTTTACAACGCTTTACGATGTTTTCATAAAACATAGGTAAATTAAACACGTAGCAGAAATGTAAAATGCATCTCGAGTAAAAAGAAACGTTGATACGATCGTAAAATTCGTCTCGTAGACCGAAAAAATACGCTTCATCTTGGGAACGTGGCGTGCGGGGCCTTATCTAGTCTGAGAAGTGAAGCGGCCGCCACTTCTTGTTATCTACCGTCAGTCGGGAGCGCCGCGGAAATTATATGGCTGAAAGGTTTTCTTAAAAAATGGCTAGTAAAGTTTTTAGCTTCGTGATCGTATGTGGTTAACTCTAATATATTTCTGAGTCTCGCAAAAACTTACTTATAATTTTATAATCACCTTGTCGTACTTGGGGTCCATGGAATATATTCATGAAGGACACTTTTAGTTTATACAGGACGAGCAAGTAATATACTAATTTTGCACCTGGTCATACCTATATCTAACTTATGAATAAACCATTTGGTATTATTTATATCTATAATGTTATAAAAAGTTGAGGCGTTTATTTTTGTTTTAACAAACTTATCTCTGGAACAGTAGTTCCAGGGATAAGTTAAACAAAATAGTCATAATTAGTAAATTATGACTTAAATAGTCAACAATAGAAAACAAATGTTATATCTAATCCTTAAGTATAAACGCTATTTTATATCCCGGGAACGGACTTTCACCCGGGCCGGTTGGCAAACGGAAGTTAGTAGAAGGTGTTATAATATAAAATTTTAATCTATAAATATATTTAAAACGAAGCTAAGAATATTTGTTGGTGTAAAAATATTTTAAATTAGTGTTCGTATTATTCCTTTTTTTCTTTCTTAAGGTCAATGAGTGAGCTCAATAACTTACAATCGTTATTAATTTTAATTCACTATCACTCATATGTGAACTCATTGCAAGTGGATACTATGTCTTTTATGAATGAATACATTTTCTAACCTCAGACACACGAACGTGAGATTATAAATATAAAAAATTACTAAATAAGCAATATTATGTATTCTAAACTATTCACTTTTTTTATGATTAAACATAATAAATGTTCTTAAAAATCACAGATCCTATGTATTATCGTCTAAAAATAACGTAAAAAAAATTAAGAAAGTTACATATATCCGTGTTCCAAATAATACCTCGAGTCGCGACAATCATAAACTTGGAACACACCACTAGTTTTATGAAAAACTTGAGCATTCCAGTTCTAATGCTTTGAGAATATAGAGCAGACTAGGTAACGGTCAGCCAAACTTCTTTTGCATGTGTAAAAACTATCAAAATCATTGAGCCGAAACGATTTGCATTGTAAAGATTGGGTTTAAGGCACACTTCCGACAGTCGTATCAGCGTCAGACGTCATTAACGCGTTTAGTACTTTAGTAACGATACCCTTGATGGTATCATAGTTTAGTATAAACATGCAGACCGAATTGGTGACTTTATGTCCTACACGCGTCAGATTCTTGACGCAATGATCGGAACTCTACCTTAATAGTCGTGTCAATTTATTTGTCACCGTTCTCATTAGTTTGTTCAAAGAAATAAAACGAAAAAATACGTTTGTATTATGCAGATTTTTTGCTGCACTTTTGTGAACAATAATATATAAATATCGAAATCTATCCTTCTTAGCTGTAGTGTCAGGCACAATAAAATAAAACAACAAGAATATTCCTATTATGACCGAAGTAATAAGACTATAGTTTTATTACGTTATCCTTTGCAAAGAACTGTTATGCCTTATAAAGTAGAAATAACCAAAATACACATTTAATAATGGCGTCTCTAGACAAAAAGGAATGAATTAATATAATTTCTATGGACGTAATAAGAGAACACCAATGATCCGATAAGACGGATCATGATGATAATATGTTTTTGCAAAGTATACTATCCAAGTGATGAGGGAATTTAAAATTCATTTAATTTATTTATAACGCTGTCATCTTCTTAACGTTCAAACAACTTACCGTCATTTTCTTACAAAGAAATTGAATACGGATTGTTCAGAAACTAAAATTTTCTAAAACTTATAGGATTCAATAACCCGGAAAAAAAGTATCTAAAAACTTAAACGCAAATTTTATCATAACAGGGAGTAATAGATGCCAAAAAATCGATTATTTGCACAAAAACGTTTATATCAAATAGATGTTTCGAGACAAGTGCAATGTCCGTCGCGACAACTTGCATCATTTCCTTTTCTTACATAAATTGACTTAAAATGGTTTTATAGACCATGACATATTCTGGATATATTTAAAATCAAATAAAAATATAATATGCGGAATGGTCACTTCTTTTTCACAATTTATTTCTCCAACATTTATCTACAAATTCCAAATCATTACAACATTAAAACTTGCAAAAAGTATTTCGTTCTCTTGTTACCAGATTTTTTCCTACCCCAAAGCAGGGAGCACGCATCTTCTCCTTTAAATATACTGTGAGGGTGGTAATTAATTCACAATTTTTATTACTGACCAAGCTATCTTGTGTCATTAAATTTGTCACGAAGACGCAGTGCGAGACGAGATCAACATTAGTTAGACAAACTCGCACTGTAAATCGCACCCTAGACCGCAATGATTTTTAGCCATTTAAAGTAATATTACCAACCAGGCAAACATCATCATCAGATACATAAAGTTCACTGAACATAGGCCTCCCCAGAAGATTTCCAAATGAACCTATCAAAAGCTACCTGCATCCTAGTTTGGAGTGAAGACTACATACCGGCTAGCGCAGCATTTGACGTCCACCTAAAAAGACAAACGACTTGATAAAAATCGCAGGAACAAGTAGGTATATAATATGGTTGTCTGTAAGAGATTGCCTTGTGCGATAAAACCGCCTTTTTTCTCTTTTCTTGTCTATTATTTTTATCTCCGGTGTACAATAAAGTGTAATAAATAAATAATATTTGAACAAAATACTAAAAATAATATTAAGTTCTCTTGCATACAAAAAATCGTAAGAAGCATTAAAATAACTAATTTACGCAATGCTTATATAATAATATAATCATATTAATATCACCTGTAGCTTATAAATTGTATGGACACAATGTGATTGTATTTTTCGAGACATCAAAGAGAAGTCACGGTCACGGCTCATTTGGCGACATCTCAGTAGCTTAGTATGCGGTTTATATCATCACGATTTCCTCGTTTGCAACAAACTGTCAGCTGAGATTGTATTATTTGTCATGAAACAAACTGACATCATAATATTTAGTGGTAGTCGAAATGCCTACCTATATGTATTATTTAAAGGAAACCATGATTCTAAACTTCCTGAAAATCACAACAGTGTGTAGATATCTTACATTTATGGCGCGAATTGATCTGATATTAAAAAGGTGAAAGTCAATAACACTATTTATATATATGAGTATAATCACCCTTAGTTCGACATAATATAACTTAATGTTCTACGTCGTAGCTGCGTAGCACGTTCATAGGTCTACGTCCGGACGTTGAACTTGATTTACCGCCGCCGAATTCGCATGCACCCTTATTGCTTATGAACCCAGCATAAACTTCTCTTTCCCAGGTCAAAGTGTAATGGACCCTTGTAGGTTCGTAAGACTGCATGTCTAAGCGACTGAGTTACAAGTCCAAGTATCGATTATTTTTCGATTTTGTAATAGTAAGGCTTAATGTATCCTTTTTTTCTTAGAAAGAATCAATTACATACTACTATCTCTTAATAAGAAAAAAACTGAAAATGTAAACAACGAATCAATCACATAGAAACAAAACAAATCACCGCTAGCCGGCTCCAAAAAACTTAACAGTCGAAAGCAATGGTTGGCACATACATAGTATTCTGCGACCATCGATTGTGAGTGTGCTCTTATCGTTCATTTTTATCGAGTCGGGCCTCGGGCGTGATAGATTATCCTTTTAGCTTCCTTTTTCCCTTTTTAGAGAGCGTCGACCGTCGGCTACGAGGGCGGGGTGAGACGTGGTGTGGGGGGGCTGCACGAACCGCTGCACTGAACCGCCAACGTCATTGCCCTGTCAACTGAACAATACTAAGCAGACGACGTTACGTATACCAGTCAATACGGAATAGGTGCTAAAATAAAGCGAGGTCACTGAACTGTTTTAGCGCAACCGCTTTTTGCTTTAAAACCTCTGCAATACCTACTGGTCATCGATAGTTTCCGATTTCAGGGTTTAAAGGCGTGTTCTTTTATGTTTTATGTCATGT
>NW_023593458.1:0-22867 GCF_014839805.1 Manduca sexta
CATAAGACTTACTATAAAACATATGCACTTTTAGAATATTTTACCTAGTTTCTGTACAGTGTACGTACTTAATTATTAAATAATAATATATTAAATTATAAAATATATTTAGCTAACGAAGTAGTAGAAATAATTCAATTTCAATCTCTGAAAATGTTTTTTTCAAACAAATCCTTTCTCCTTTTGGAGGTAGGGTAACAACGAATAAAAGCTTAATGATTATCTTTTGCTCGCGGTTTCAGTGTTGCGTAAAGTTCCGTATCCATTGAAAGAATTTTCGGAATGAAAATAGGGATTAACGAGTTTAAAGAAAAAACTACTAATCTTTGAGGTTCTCAGCTTTTTATACTTTAATTTGACATTACAAAACCTGCCGTATAGGGCGTGGTAGCGCGTTAACCCTAAAAGCTTTCGACTCAATATTTAATACGAGTAAGCTCGAAGCAGCTCTAAACATTTTTATTGAGGTAAAAATTTCATATACTTTTGCCTTGATGTACAAAAATACGTGTCGTTATAACATTATCTGTCAAGACGTCATATTGCTTTCAAATTAAAAAATCATAAAGTGTTCCATCAACTATATTTATATTCATTTCAGAGATAAAATATTCAAATCTGTAGGTACGTGAGATGGTGAAGCATCCGCTGCTGAGGCCAAGTTTCCCGAGACCGCGCCGGGAATAGAGCGGGCGGGCTGTCGCTTCGAATTAGTGTAAAATGTTGAAAAACGCCTGTAGCCGTGTAGCGTGGCGCGGCGGCCGGCGACGCGCGTTGCCAGCCCCGTCTGCCACGCACACATTATAATATGACTTACATGTAGAGGATAACATTTAATTTATATTTAATTTCATCGTCATTTGGTCTCACTCTGTATTTTGGATGGCGATTACAGATTACTATACTATTATACAGTATAGGTAGGTGTTTGGTATAGTTATACAGGCAGAGGGATCGAAATGGTAGCAATTGTGGGGGAAACTCATAGTATCTACTGGATTACTGTTGTCCTCATAGACTATTGACCGAAGTTACTCTACATACCCAGGGATTTGTGATGATTTTTTTACATTTTCAATTGGTAATGATTGTTTGTGTAGGTATTATGTTTGAACCCAGAATATTATATTTCCAACATACTTATGTAGACATTATTCATCTATAGATATTCTCTAGCTCTTCTCAGTAGGTCATATTTCATATACTTTCAAGTAATTTCCTCAAACTAACGAACAAAAACCTTGTCGCTCCTGTCCGCCCATATCATATTGGCACAGAATTCGAACATATACATGAAATTAAAACAAAAACCATAGATTCCAAAGCAAACGTTCTATATCAGTGCGCACTGCGCAAGCGCGCGCAAGTGTCGCAGCGTCCATAATTGGCGCTGACAGTTGACAGCAAGCTGCGCGCGTCTCTCGCGAGACCGCATAACGAGACCATAGCCATCTCGAATTGCTCTTTGATTATGAGATATGAGCATAATTTAATTAAAACATTTTATTGTTTCCGTTTAGTTATAGTTTTAGATTATGGTGCATGCAAGCACCTGATAGCTAATAAGTTAAAGTAAATACTAAATATAAGTTAAAATATTTGCTCCCAATTTAGTATGAAATGTTATTTGTATTCTAAATGGTAGATCTTTATACATATATATATGAGTGTTACTTGATGTAGTTACCATTCTTAAGTCTATTTCCTTAAAATATCTTGTGCTGATATTACTGATGGCATATGGGCAGGTTGAAATGTTCAATCCAATGTAGAATCATAATTATATAGAAAGGCGGCTGTTAAACATAACTACTACAATTTATTTTCAAAATGTAATAAAAATTAAGTCTAAGTACAAATCGATGGCTCCTGAGTAAACTATCGTATCTAAAATATCGATTTAAACTTTTATAGCGTTTCATTAACTACATATACTGTAATATGCACCTTTCAAACTTTTACTATTTCAAACCACTAAAAAAAGATTTCTTTATTGGGTATGGTAATAAACAGTACATAGATAACGAAACGTTGAAAAGTGAAAATCACACTTACTTAGATACGATAGTTTACTTAGGAGCCACCAAAATTACGTATACCAAAACTATAGCAATAGAGCAACCATAAATAATAACCGAGATAATTTTTGCTTGTTGTCTTAATGAAGCGAGTTTAAATGAATTTCGCCACAGTGTGGTCTCTTTTCTGGTATACGTGTTCATTCCGATGGGATGCCGTTTCAATAACGCATGAACGTGTCATTTGTCAGAATATCATCCGGTATGGTAGCCATGAATGCGGCAGGACAGAGAAATGACCACGGTAGCGCTATTGGGAATTTTAGGACAACTAATTTAGGAACAACAATTGAAAGCTTAAAGACTATTATTTTAAGCATAGCTATTTTGAATGCATTTTTTAAATTTTAATGAACTAGGTATTTTATATAACTAAAGTTAAAGAAGAAAATAACACGAATAATAAGCATTATTATTTTAAGTAATAACTATAAAATCAAAATAATATAATAGTAAAAAAAATATTAAACTTAATGCTTTATCCATGAATCACGCTTTAAACCTGTGTAATAAAATTATTTTGCCACTTCTGTTCATATCTAAAATAATTGTTTATTAAATAAACTAGTCTACTATTTAACAAACTTCAATAATAGTCAAAAATATTACAATACAAAGTCACGGGTGCTTAGTTCTGCGCGCATGACAATTACCTCAACTCAATGCGGCCATCAGTCACGTCGCATCCACGCAGCGGTTCACACAAACGATTAATTAAGAGTTTTAATTTTAGCGCTTTGCTCGAAAAATAACAATCACTCGCACGGAAATAGCTCGTGTAATTGATGATGAATGGATTACGAGATTTTCTTTGCTGTGTCTCTGAAAAAGCAAGTCTCGAATTCGAACTTCATTCCGGATCAAAAATGATTCTTCTCGACATATTAATCTATGTCGCTAATCCTTAGTTATCCGGTTTGATTTTTATTATTGTGCAAAACTTTTTGAAATAAACATTAGTTCTATGGTACATAATTGTCCTCATGTAGTTTCTTTTGTGATCCGCAAAAAATATATTTTGCGTACATTGTCCATACAAAACTCGTTTGTAAATTAAGCAACTGAAAAATTTTATTAGGCACCTAGTGAAACTTACCCTATAAAAGTTCAATCTTGGTATATTTTTAATCAACCAAACCACCTTTGAATTCTTGAAAGAAACTTCATCTATTTCGAAACTGTGAAAGCATTTATTTATATTTAAGTTAACCACCAAAGTCAATAACTTAATTATGTTCTATATGACCATTTATCATTAACGGTTCTGGCTCATTGATCAGCACTTCGCTGTTGACATTTGTGGTAAATTAATGGGGGCAGCGGCAAACGGCTCGTGCATTTTGCGACGCGACCACTTCCGGACAATGCCACCATGCGCAGGCGCCGGGGAAGATATTTAAAAAAGTAATTAGTACAAATTAAATACAAAGATTAATATATTTTTCAGAAATTACATGCGTCGTGATAAGCATAGTGTGAGAACTTCGCAAAAAAATGCTTATGCTATGCGTAATTACTAAAAGATAACATATTATCGTCATATAATGTTGCATATTAATTTTACGCAATACTCTTACTAAAAATGAACAGCACCCAAACTTATCCTCATGTCACAAAACAACGCCCCTAGATAAAAAATAATTCATAATCAGATATATCCTGAGGAAATATTTAATTTGTACAAATTTAACTATCGTTTAATTGGAAACAGTCGCTGTAAAAATAGATTTCGGTATCTTTGTAGCTTTTACTTTTTTATCGTCCGAAATGTCGTTAACTTTTGACACTTTTTTACAGTGTTTTTTTACATTTCGCTAAGTGCGTGTCAATGTTATTTCTATGTTTAAGTACACCAGTCGTGCAGTGACGGTAGTCTCCCTTGGGTATCACGACGAATTTGACATGCCCTTTTTGCTTAAAAAGGTCTTTCTGCATTTAGTTCCACTTTAGATAAATCCAAAACGTGGCATGAATCCAAAAAAACTGTTTTGCACAAAAAATGTTAACTACTTCTGTGTAATTTTAAATGTTACCACTTGAAAGCTTAGTGTATCTCCTGTTTTTAAATTACCAATAACTTATAATAAGATTTTTTTTTTATTTCCAATGCGCTATTCTATTACAATAAACACCTCGTTTAGGTCTATGAAATGAAAGGTCTATGAAAAATAAGTAGATATCACAATATTTTAAAGAGATATTAATACAAATTTTGGACACTGCCTACACTTTTTAAACTCACCCGAAAAAGAAAAGGAGTTTTTTTATGAATTCCACAACGAAGTTTCTGTATGTAAATAAAATTTGTAGTAACTAGTAACTCAATACTGCGTGTTGGTGGTTTCGGCGAAGTATCACAAATAAGCCGGTGGTGCGCCTGCGCAGAGTATCGGTTACGCCCTTGCGCTCGATCCCGCTGCCCGACAGTAAGCGATACGCCTGTCAACAACCGTGTCACTGGACCGTACCAGGTTTGACGTCAGGGGATTCAAAGGAGAAATACGCCGAAATAACTCATTAGAGTAATAAAGTATTCTGTAAAATTTCAATTGAGGCTAGGAACGAATCAAATTATGTGTGGTGTAGTGGCTACATCTTTAATACATTATTAGAGTAGAAATATTATTACTCATCAAAATGTTATTTATTTACTTAAATAAAATAGGACAATTCTAAATGATTAAATGTCAATTTTTCCAAATCACAAAACTTAACGCAGCAAACGACCATCGCACAATTAAAATACCGAAATGATTACAAAATATATTAACTGATTCATTTGCTTGAGTCAGCATATTTGGCCGGTTGTAAATTTCATTGAAATCAGGGACAAAATGCGAAGAACACACGGCCGTCGGCGGCGATTTCCTTTGCTATCAAACGCAGACTTTACCGTCGTGTTCGCCACTCATTCATCCATATTGTTAAATAGTAATAAATCTGATTAAATCAACGCCCGTTGCGTTTAAATCTCGACGATTTCAAAGAGTTGAAATTTGTCTTGACAATATTTACGAGGGGAGTCAGTGGCGCGCGGTGCTTGCGTACGCTGCGCGGAGATCAAACGCTGCAGCGGCGTCATGTGTTCTGTACATGTAGGTCGTGAGCAGCCCCCTCGGGGAGCACTTAAAAAAACTAACCATGTATGTTTTGTAAATAATATTTTATTAGCTCTCGTTAGAACGAGCCGACTGAATCACTTTTTGTATGACTGTGCGGTTTTTTATGAAAGAGCAAGATATATTTGCGTTTAATTAGAAACCTTCACAATATGATCAATTTATTAGGTATCAATAAACAAAATAAGTGGTAATTAATTTAATTTATCTAAGTCCATGGACGGTAGTGACTACTTACCATTAGACTGGAAGCTGCCTCGTCATCCCATTTAGAGAATATAAAAAAAAACATAAGTGAAAGGTGTCTTTATGACTCCTATATGTACCTAAATGGCAAATTCATAGCAAAAAACCATCCTACCTGCTTTATGTCATATGTACTAAACCTTGTATTTATAAAGCTTTTCTATTACTAACCTAAGTACTACCTACTTTCTCTATTCGGTTACTAAGTAAAAGCCACATTATCCGTGGATATCTATTCATATCGAATACTTATAAATAAAACTTATTTTTAATACGTACAAAGTTTTGCATATACCTACTACTTTGTTTTCTTGTTAATTCTTCTTCTTTTCTTTGTTAATGCGGCGATAGCCTAGTTGGGTGTGGAACGGTCTGCCAAGACGAATGTCCGCAGGTTCAAATCCCAAGGGCACACACCTCTGACTTTTCTAAAAAATCACGTGTGTATTCTTTGTGAATTTATCGTTCGCTTTAACGGTGAAGGAAAACATCGTGAGGAAACCTGCCGTCCGAGAAGTTCTCTATAGGAATTTCGAAGGTGTGTGAAGTCTACCAATCCGCACTAGGCCAGCGTGGTGGACTAAGGCCTAATCCCTCTCAGTAGTAGAGGAGGCCCGTGCTCAGCAGTGGGCAAAGTATATAATACAGGGCTGATATTATTATTATTATTGTTTTCTTGATAAGGATAAATATCAAGTGTCATTATTTTTTGTGACGAGTTGCATAAAAATATGCATTATTGTTAGATTAAATTTTAGGAATGTACGTTTATTTTTATTTAATATCTTATCGGGATATTTAGCGAATTAGCATTCCATAGATAGTCATTTTGTTATTGCACAAGTATCTCTTGATACTATCTCTTTGTTCAATTTGATGTTGTTTTCTTATTGATTGTTTCACATTCTAGAAAACACCTAACAAAAGGTACGTTAAATATTACTTATAATAATAATAATTATATACATTCTCTTAGAGTAGAAGTAGTGGCATCGTGTTAAATTAAATTTGATTTTATTTATATCTATATTGGTCGGAACTTATACTTTTTATGTTACCACTATAGTTGGAGTAACCAAGTAGTATTGTAAAGTATTATATTTAAGATGTATGTATGGTTCCATTTAGTAACGCAATGTTAAAAGAACCTTGCATATTGTATGCTACAATTGATATACTATACACGTATAGTCACTAAATATTTCTACAGTGAGACAATTTAAGACACTAAATTATAAGATATTAGTTATTTTAAAAATGTCTTTATTAAAAGTAATGCAGAGATCATTTAAAATTTTCCACCAGATTGTTGCTTTCAATGGCGCTAAATAATAAACGAAGCGTTTTGTTGTATGATATTCTTTTCTTTTGTATAAAAATACATTTATATATTGATATAAAATTTTCGTATAAATATAAAGTCATAGTGAAGGTTTAGTCCCATGCGCCGGGGCAGTTGTAGTGTCTGTTGATGCGAAGCCAGTCCTTGTCGGTGATGAAGATGCGCTGTCCCATATCACCCTCGTGTTCCTAAAAACAAATATATTCCTCACAGCGAAAGTAATAATATAAACTCTATATAGAAGTAGATACCGAGAGACGCTATCTGCATATAATAATTTGCCAAAGTATTTTGCTGTGACGATATATACGCTCACATCTCTATTTTCGAAAAGGTAGCCAGGTTTGTACCCTGCACGATTCAGTGTACGTACAGTATACCCAGATAAACCAAATTTTGATATGAAAATAAAGCCAAGACTTAACTTACCTCTTTAGATAAATTTGGTAAAGGAGAACTAGATCAGTTCATGACTAATATACTACGAACAAATATGAATAAAGTTTTTACCTGTAGAGCCACGATGGTCTTCTCACCATTGGCTGAGAAAGCGAAGGGTCCGTAGTGCATGCAGCTCACGTAGTCGTATTCAATGTCCAGGTTGCTCACCATGTCAGAAGTGTAAATGGCGAAGTTATGCTCAGTGCCTAAATACAAACAGATACTTTTAAGAATGATATTAAAATTATGTTCTTTGATATTGGCCTCATCTCCTATTATCCTGATATCCTATTTATATTCTGACTCTACATTTTGAATAGCTCAGATCATAAAACAGTTAGGTATGATTTGAATAAAAAATGTTAGTTGTTACGTCAAAATGACTGCACAGACATTGAATTACAACCGGTTTCAATAAACGATCCCAATTTCAATCGACAATCCGATTCCTCAAAAAAATCAATCAAAACAACTCATTTGTAAGCACGTCATAAAAAACTTTGTTCTGATTGGTCCATTTTTTAGTCAGGTCGAAAAAAGCGTTTGGTTTGATCGTCTATTGCAAATGGTGGTTAATCAATTTATGATATACCAAAATTTACATACCAGGTCTAAGATTCTCCTCAACAATCTTGACGTAATCATCTCTGTTGTAAGTGGACTGCATGTGCAGGAAGCCGAGGATGTGCATCCACTCGTGAACGATGGTGGGGTGGCGGAAGCAGCCGGTGCCTGGCACGTTGCGCGCCAGGTTCAAAGTGTGGATGCCGCGGGATTCCCAGTAGCCGACGTGCGCGAAGCAACCGCCAGCACCGCCCTTGATTATACGCAAACAAAGACATCAGTGTAAAGAATTGATATCTAAGCACTGAAAATTTACCGTGATAAGCTATTGTGCGGCCAATGCTAATCTTTTTTCTGTGGGTATGTAGGGACGAAGACGTGTATGTATAATTTATTTGCTTCTAGAAGAGTGTGGATTAAAAAAAAACAGTCGTTTTACCTCCATGCTGACATTGTGAGTAACCACGAGAAACAAGTAACAACTAACCATTTAAGGTGGTAGCTCAAGGTACATTTTCATACATTTTGTTTCGGCTTTAATCTGGGTAACTAAACAAGTATTGGCAAGTAAAGAATTTAAATTCACGTCTAGTTAGTGATTAGTTCTCGCAGTTGAAGAAAACGTAAAATAATTAATAATCATGGATATTTCTGCCTTTAAAATTTCGTCATATTAAATTTTAAAGGCCGAAATATCCATGATTATTAATTATTTTTACGTTTTTCTTCAACTGCGAGAACTAATCACTAACTAGACGTGAATTTAAATTCTTTACTTGCCAATACTTGTTTAGTTACCCAGATTAAAGCCGAAACAAAATGTATGAAAATGGACCTTGAGCTACCACCTTAAGTATTGTTTTTCATTCCCAACATAAAAATCTAACATCGCATAAAACTGATTTACCACCATAATTATTTTATCTTCCAAATAATTTAATAGGCAACCTAAAACAATAGAAGTAAAACTGTGGAAATGTTTTTGTGTAGGTTTCTTGAATTCGTAATTTAAGTGCGACTATAGTTAACTTAAAATAGGACTGCCTCGGTGGTATTGTGGTATTGCTCTGAGAGCCCAGGTTCGAGTCTTGAGTCAGACAAAGTGATATTGACTTTTTCTGCTCTGTTTTTCTGCCCGATATGTCGATAGGCTCGACCCCTATCACATCACGGGACGGAACACACTTGACCGAAAGTAGGTGCTCTGGTTGCATCTCTGTCTATCTTTTCGCTCATAAAGGCGTGGTGTGTGTTTGTTTGTTGTTATTTGCTACTCTTATGTTTATTATTGAATCGAATTGATTTTCTAGTACACGCATAAATAAATGTCAACGTTGTCAACAACAACTAAATCAACTTACAGTAACTCTAACAAAGACTGTGTCTTCAGGTTCACGGTAGCGGAATTTGACGCAGGTGTGCCTCTCGATGTCCCTTATACCTTCTTCGATAGCCTCCTTCTGGATCGGACCTAATAATAAAAATATTGTTGATTTGTATAGTACTTAAAAGTCAAGTTTGAGGTATTTATATAGAGAATATTTGATACCAAATAGACAAAACAAATAAAGATTCCGTATTTATGCATCGTTGAATAAAAACTTTAAATAACTAAGTAATAAGAGTTTAAGAATAAAGTTATTAAATAGCAATTTGCAGGCGGACAGGTCACTTTTTATAATATATTACTATTCTCTGTTAGCATAAATCTACTCGCAAGATTTTTGATACCATACTATGATTTTTATCTTCTAGACAAATTGATGTCTAGGCGGAGTAGCGCGCTTTATTGACGCTAAAACTATTAGTAAAAGTTCACCTCTATTTTTTTCGACGTATTTGAAGCTTTCAGTCAATCTAAACAATTTTTTAATCAAAGGTTATTTAATTCAATGAATGTAAATTAATGCTCATGATTATATTCCAGTAGTCTTGGTAGAGGAACACAACGTAAAGGAACCAACAGTGTGTTAACTTGCAATAAGCCAGCATAGAGGACTAAGGATTAAACTCTGTGGTAGAGAAGGCCCTTTTTTTTTTTTTGTTTTCGCGGAGAAAGTGCCTTATTACTACCGCCCAGCCTTCGTGGGGGCGACTGAGCGGTTATGCTGGGGTAACCGTGCGTTACGGCCCGGCGTTGAGCCGCCCGGATTTGATGATGACCTTCGGGCGACCGCCGGGCCGAGTCCCTAAACCTATATACAACTTAACCTATGCACGGCCTACCAGCTAAAACTCCGCGGTGGCCCTCTTCGGCGCAGTAGGGAGGGCTGCGGGCTTCCTCTGACGTTGAAGTGTCTAGTCTGCGACCGCAGCTGCCCCTGCGCGGTGCCGCCTTGCGGCCCGTCTCCTATGGTAGAGAAGGCCTGTGTCCAGTTATGTTACAGTGACACAGGTCTGGTTTTATTTTGTGATCGTTCATATATAATTCTCAAAGCACGCGCTAAGTTATAAAACTTGATATAATCGACTCATTAATTACGTTTACTATGAGATAATACAATAATAATCGCATTCAAATTAACAAATTTACGTATTTATCTTTAATATTATTATTTAATGAGCTGTTAATCAAATTAACGTAATTGATGAGTTTAATCAATAATTTATCATTAATTGAATAAGTAGTAGTACCAGTGCGTAGTATCCGGTGTTTACGAGTACGTTTGTGTGTTGACCTTTACATTTAACGTACTAATTTCACATTTCGAAAGTATTATAAAGTAATGTCCCATTTGGAAAAATTCGTGACAGCTTCACATTTTTTTTGCGTACTGTAATATAAAACTAATTACTTATAGTCATAAAATATGATTATATATGAGCCTGATGTAGAGTACTGTACCACAAAATAAAGTTATTAGAGATATTTTTAACGGATTCTAAGTTCTTAGGCATTCGCTGAATTTGAAGAATCTTATAAAATTAATCGACATTCGAATTTCTTAGATTTATGAGCAAGAGATGCCAATATATCGCTGGCTCTCTACTATAAGGTTCTATGTCATATTTTATGTCCATATATAACACATGATTCTAAGTGTTTTAGTGAAAATTGTCAATATCTAATCCTGAAAGGTTAATAAAGGGAGAACCGCGAATTATTGTTTTTACAATTTTTTTTCAATATGATTTTTTTAATATTTTTTTGTAACATTGAAAAAAATTAAAATTATTTGTGCAAAAAAAAATTTAACTTTTTACTGTGACTACTGAGGAGTCCGGCGTATACACGTATGTTTACATACTTGTAAGTAATAAATAAATAAATAAGAAATAAGTAAATAATATTCGTAAGACGGTTAACAAGTGAATCATCGCTGTATTAATACATAAATTTGCATTTCCTTTAATTGAAGAAGCACGTCACATTGTTAATTATACCAATATTACGACATTGTATTTATTATATGCCGTGTATCCTTTGTTGGAGGTCCTTAAATAAATAAATAAATAAATAAATACGTCGTCGGCAATTCGTTCTTTATGACTGATTAAAAAACTAGAGTTCTACAACAATTTTAGTTTACTGGTTAGTCAATAATTGAAACCCATACTAATTTTCGAACTAATCAAATTACGGCATTTGTAGACATGTCAAAATAAAATCTTCTGATTGGTCCAATTTCGGCATGGATCCGATAAAACCGATTGACTTTATTTGTTGAAAGCGGCGTAAGTCTTTAGGTTACTTTGTCTATTTAATGATTTATGTTTTTTTTTTTTATTAAAACAAGGTATACATTATGACAATAGTTTCGGTGTTCCAAATATATTGATATAATGTTGATTAATTCCGTTAACGTTACATTTTCCTAGGGTAGGAAAAGCATAGCACTTACTATTATAACGATGCTCGTTATTATTCAGTTAATTAAACCAAAATAATACAGTCTTGTTCTTACCAAATTCGTCTTCTCCGAACTCCCAAACTACAGTGTCATTTGGCCACTTAGTATTGGGCCAGGTGTAGGCGCTACGCCCCATAGCGTACTCCTGAACCATCCTCTCAATGATGAAGTCATCTAATATGATGTCTCCTTCGTACTTGCCGCTGTTCTCCTCAGGATTTGCCAATGGAGAAACTTGGGTGCGGAACAGGAATTGCTCACCATCGTCTGTTAAGAAAAAAAAGAGTTTATTTAAAAACTAATAAAATAAATACATACCCGAATTGTAATATTTTTTTGTGTATCATTTACATTGTCACTGTAAACAAATATAAGTGGGTAATGAAACGCAATAGGTATGTACTACGTATCCTAAAGTACTTGAATTCCCACTTAAATTTAAATCATAGATAAGAATGGAAAACAGTCAATTGTTTGTTACCTAGAATAATATTACGTGTACATAATAAAATACTAATGTTCAGTTGCAAACAATGTTTTGAAATAAAAAGAAAGCTTATTCTATTTGCAAAGATGTAAACGCGTTGTGGACTCAACTGCCACTATCAAGAATTGATAATTTTACTAACGTCTTTGTTAAAGGATTTTTCATTTTTTAAGCCTTATATTATTAGATTTTACCTTAGCATGTCAATATAGTTTAATTGACAAAATTTTACGGGGTATTTAATATTTTCCACGTATGATTACAATACTTATATTATATACTCACCAGTCCTCGTACTTTCTAAGAAGCTTCTGAAAGCCTGAATTTCTTTCCTGCTGCGGACGATGGCGGGCGTCGCTGCCACCGCTCCTAACACTGCCAGAATTACAGCAAACCGCAACATCCTAGTTCACACACTGACGACCGCCAAACAAACCCTTACTTATATATTATATCAATTATCTAAGAGCCAAGATATACTAGTATTATCAGTTATTATAAATTAAGTACGCACTTTGTTTTTTCTTACAATTATTTTGTTCATAGGACACTATTATCATGAAGTGATGGATTATCTTCAAATTAATGATAAACAGTTTCTTAGACAATGTTATCGATTTTGTTAATTCATAGCTATGGTTTTCCCTAAAATTAATAACAAATGTATACGCTTGTATTTCTGTATGAACTTAATATGTATGAAGTTAAAAAATAGTAAGTACTAAATTTATAATAATTTTCTTGAATGCTTTTGTCTAAATTAGCATTGATGGCGAAGAAGATTTAATGATAGCACCTAATTGAAAAGCTGTTACCATTTAACCAACTTACGATCGCTAAGCAAACTAAGCATCCTATTGCATTTTTAATTTGTAAAATGTTTTCATAATGTAGCTATATGTGAATACAAATATAGAAAAGTATAAATATGTCGAATGCTTACCATATTTATACCGGCCATTTCATACATTTTAATAAAAAAAAAAATATTATAATATTTTTTTGGGAAAGACACAAGTAATTTTGAGGAAAAATATTGCAAACAATGAAGAATTTGTTTAACGTCCGAATTTATCGTATCATAATATACGACCAATAAGTAAAAGATAATATTAGTTTTAAAAAAATGTATTAATTCAACTACAATAAATAAGTCTCAACGTATTAACTTATAAGTCATTAGTCTTATAAGACTACACTAATCTTGTAGCGCTAAATATCGGACACAATAATGTCAAGAATGCAGATATTGTCAACAATAGCTATACTTGTCATACCTACTTATAAATATATGTATCTTGTGTGGACTTTCTATATTATCTCTGATCTAACTGGAATACTTATCTTCCTTCTAAATACGTATCTATGGAACACATAAAATATTTAACTCAGGGTGAGAATCAAATTCTCGACTCTTCGTCAGACACCTCGTCGCTCGCTATCGATTGAGATTGTTCATATTAAATTTTTAAACAAGTAAAAAAGCTTGTCCGGTTTTAGACATTTGATGTACTGAAACACTTTCACTGATAGTAATAGCTAGCCAGAGACTGTCCGCCTGCAATTTGATTTACAGTGTCCCCTTTCAGTGGTTCTCTCAATGCCGAGAATTTAGATCGTGCAAGCTGGGTCTATAAAGGCCTTTTGTACAGTTCTGTCTTCGGCGACATAAATTTCACCGTGCACCTTAAATTGGACAGGTTTTGTCATTTTATATTGTATTTACCAGTAATTCTCCTAAAACTGTTTTATATCTAGGATTTACAACTCTCATGTCTACTCAAGCTTCGTTTAATAGTGTCGTAAAACTGGTAGGTAGGTATTTTGATTTAAAACCAAATTAATAAAAAGCTAATGATGTTTTTTGTTCATAAAATATTTATTAATTTGAACCGTGGGACAAAATACAACAAGCATTATATACTCGAAAATAATAACTTAGATTTAGTTTCCTACTGTTGATCACACAGGCGTGGTCCACGCTCCGGGACAGTTATAATGTCGGTTCGCTCTCAACCAATCCCATTCAGTTACATAATCTAGTTGGCCCATTTCATTATCATAATCCTGAAAGAGTTGATTTATTAGAATTATTATGTGTAACTTTTTAAATTGTCTGAATTGAAATTAGTCATCAACTAATATATCATTGTAAAATGATTTTCGAATGTAAAATACGTTTAAAAATAAGGTGCAAAAGGAATTATTCCTAAAAGGTGTAATACTTACATAATACCCTAATAGAGTAGGTTCACCGTTCTTGCTGAAGCCGTAAGGTCCATAATGCATGTTACTTGCATACTCGTAAGGAATCCCGTGGTTGCTCACTATTTCTGACGAGTATGCTTCAAAGTTATGTTCCGTTCCTGAAATCAATATTCTCATTTATAATAGCGCTCCTCAACCTGTGGCATTTGATTAAATAGGATAATATGGCTCTAGGCTACAAACATAACAGTGATTTTACAATGACATATGGAGTCCGAGTAGATAATGCATTGGTGGGCGAAACGCCGCCTGGCATAGGTAAGGTGACGATTTTCCCACACAAATTCTCGCATACAAGACACCAATCAGCTACATATTGAAACTATTATATTTTGTTGTATATTTATTTAATTTTTTCAAGCAATCTACTATTCCAAATATACGTATTATATTTTAATGACTATTGGCACCCGTCAAAATGGTATAATCGGACGATAGATTAATCCTATTCGTACTATATCAAAGATAAATATTGATTAGACAAATTAAGTAATTATTGAATTGTTTCCTCAACAAAATATTATAGGTAGTTCTATCTACGTTTAGAACGACTCCGCTCAGGTACCATTAATAAGATAGCTTATTATTACCCTTTGTGCTAATAAAGCCCATAAATATTGAGTAGCTTATTGAGGTTTGGGCTTCTACTAAGTAGAAGTATACTGTTGTTGTAATGGCTATTTAAAAAAAATGTGTAATGAACAATATTCTGGCTGAAGTTTTAACACGAAATATAATCTGCTATTGTTACTTTTCGATCTGCCCTAATCGCACTACAATTTAGAATCTGCGCAACAAATTTTGTAATGCTTATTGCAGAACTCTAAAACACGGAGACAATAAAGCTATCGATGTTGCTTTTTACAAATAATTTCTGACCCAATTGCTGTCGTTATTCATAATTTCAACTCAAATTTAGCACTGATTCTCCCATGATTAAAATTAAACAAAATCTCACCTGACAACACGTTCTCCCACAACACCCTGACATAATCATCCCTGTTGTATGTGGATTGCATGTGGACAAAGCCAATGATATGCAACCATTCGTGGATGATAATTGTATGAACGAAGCAGCCGGATCCAGGCTCGTTGAGGGCCAGGTTAAAAACATGGATTCCTCGGTCAGCCGAGAAGCCCACGTTTGCGTAACAACCGTCCGGCTTACCCTGCACAAGAGAATATGACGACGTTTAACAAGTACTCAATTATATTTTTATGATAAGAGAGCATGAAAATTGACTGTGATCGCATCTTGTTTTATTGTCTAGGGAGAGGTACTCTTCAGTATATGACACAATATAAGAGAGCAATATAAATACAACCTGGAAGTAAATGAAAAATATATTCTTCATGAACTCACTGTAATGAGAACATAGTTCGTCTCTTCATCACGCCTTTCCCGAAATTGTATACATGTGTGCTGTTCGATATCTCGAATGGCAGCTAATATTGCTAATCGTTGGGCTTCATCTAGAAAGTATAAAAGCTATAAATTGTACATAGATAAGAATTGCGTTATAGATTTTCCATATATTTCAGATTCTGTATTGTAAAATGATTTATAAATGATATTCAGTAGGTACAATATTACCAATGACTACACGAGGCTTTCAAAATACATTTATATCGAATTGCGTGTGTGGATTATTATGTTTACTTTTGAGTTGGTTGCACTATTTTTGAGGATTTCCTCTACTTGAGGTTAGCTCGGCATACTGAGCATCCGCCCTGAGACCCTAAAGAAAAGGATGGCCTAGTTTTCAATGCTTTAATCCAGTTTTGTGCAGTATTTGTGTAAAGGTTTGACTATTAGTTAGGCCTGTAGGGAACCAGTAGGAATACTGCTATGGGAATGATTTTTGTAAATGTCTTCCTGGGTGTTTTATGATAATCTAGTGAAGTATAGGTTTAAAGCTCTTATATTCGTAAAGATAACAATGCCTTTAAAATATAACAACTGTTTAAACAGCTACTCTTAAAATTATAAATATTTAACCTACCAAATTCAGCAGCAGCAAATTCATATACAACAGTATTTTCAGGCCATTTAGTATCAGGCCATATGTATGCTTTTCTCGTTAAATGTGACTGAAGCAGGCCGTCAGCTAGCACATCGTCTAGTAGAATGTCTCCTTCGTATCTGCCACTGTTCTCCCAAATTTTTGCTTTCGGGCTAGCAGCCATTCGTTGTTCAAGGGTAATGCCATGTTCTACGAACCCAAAATTAGGTATTTTAATTTATAGGTAAGTGTATTACATTTGCACAAGATTATAGCGCATCTATAATCGACAATATTATCTGAATTATGGATATTAATCTATCAGTGGCGAAGCGTCCATACAAGTCTATTCCCACCGGCTTTCTTTTTAAGTCTATTTACGTTAGTCTTACTCCCTTATTCATAGACGTTATTTATCTAAGGATGGAGCATTGCTTTGATAACAAGTCTGTTTCTCAGCTTTGTTTATCTGACTGCTTGCTGTTTGTTTAGCTTTGTTTATCTGACAGCCAACTAGATTAAAGTTGTATCTCAATATTAGCCAATCACAACGGCTCTATGTCTATGCACTGCGAAGGCTGCCATGCCGTCAGCACTGAGAAACAAACTTGTTATCACAGCAAAGATAGGGTTTAGATAAATAATGTCTATGAATAAGGGGGTTAGTTTTGTTTTCTGTTAAATTGGTTGCGATATGTTAGCTGAGGCAATCTTTTTTTTCTCGGGTTAACTTTTGAAAAAAAAAATCCCTTCGCCACTGTAATCTTTATATATAAATATGAATCCCTATTTCCCCTAGTCACGCCATCACGCGTGAACGGCTGGACCGATTTCACTATTTTTTTTTGTTGTGTTTACTTAGCTAGATGCTATTGAAACAAATATTTATAAGGATCGAATATTAGTTTGTACCGTTCGCGCAGCGTGGGTTATACAATCCTATTTAGCCTCAACCCTCGTGGCTCGTACGCATGAGACTCGGACTATGCGCATACGCACATAATAATAACAGTATAGTTGCAAACGTACATACACTTTTTATAAACAACCAGAGTGGTTGGACTCAAGATTATTGATCAAGTAATACATATTTATGTGTATCAAAAGCGTGTGTTCTTTATTCACTAGCCAACTTCCACAAATGGGAAATATTTTGCCTTTTCAAAATTATTCCGCTCATATTAATGTACACTATGACACTAACTATGTAGAAATGGTGTTAATCACAACTTGAAAATATTTTCACAACAGATTACGAAAATCCACTATATTTAATAAACATAATCTTTATATTAATAAAGGGATTAATTATACCATTTTAAGCATATTGCGCATCGAGGAGAGTGAGATTTGGCATGATTAAAGTTCATACAGTAGAAAGCAGAAAAATAAAATTTATGTAAGTGTAAATACATTTTACTAGTTAACCGGACAGACGTTGTCCCGTCTTAACTATGAATTTGCAGCGCGCATTCTGTCAATCGCTGACAGTTATTTCAAACAATTGACAGTGATATAAAATTAATATTTTCGTCAAGTTTTCTTAAATTTTCTAATTTTCCGCGCAATTTTTCGAATTTTTTGTTTCATAAGTACCTTCCCTGACAATAACAAACACAACAAAAAAATAGTGAAATCAGTCCAGCCCATCACGCGTGATGGCGTGACCAAGGGAAATAGGGTTTCAATTTTATATATATATATAGATTTAACCACCAGTAATAACTGATGGTTTTATAGGATTGCTGATAACACTCTAAAATATTTTTATTTTTTTTAAAGCATTGTTACCTGTTCGCGTATTATCCAGAAAGTCCTTGTATATTTCAGCCTCTTGCCTCACTGCTGGAGTTCTAGCTAAAGCCACACCAAATAATATAATCAGTACGTACATGTTGAAATTTATTCGAACATATACAATATATAATTATTGTTCGAAAACACTTTTATATTCCTTCTTTTATCGTTTTCATATCTTGAAAAACAGGAACTTGTTTTAATGATTGATCCAAATGTACTAAAGGTGAAAAGTTTGTTTGTTTGTTTGAACGCGCTAATCTCAAAAACTACCACCGGATAGAATTGATACATTCTATTAGTGTTAGATAGCCCTCAAGGAGGGCTATAGGCTATATAACATAACGCTATGACTAATAGGAGCGGAGCATCGTTGAAATATGTTGCAGAAACGGGGAAAGTTTATTAATTTTGAAAGATTCCGTTGCGTACGGAATTACGAGTATATAAATGAACTGCTCTAAACAGCAATATAAGAAAGCAATTGTAATTTTTTCACTTTTCTGTGCATCACTGTACTGTAAGTTTACACCTTAAACTGATTTTGAAAAGAGCGACACCAAAGTTTCTTTCTGTTCTTCTCTGGTGAGAACTGTTTTCTGAACTGGTGGTAGAATTAATATTGACGGAATCTAAATAATGTATACTATTTTACAGGTTCAAATAAATTATTTCATTACGCTACGTAAACGGTTAAAATTATACAATAACTAGCTGACCCGACAGAAGTTGTTCCGTCTAACTATGAATTTGCGGCGCGCATTCTGTCAATCGCTGACAGTTATTTCAAACAATTGACAGTTATATATAATTAATATTTTCGTTGAGTTTTTTCAAATTTTACGCGCAATTTTTGATTTTTTTCTTTCATAAGAATTTTCACCTGACAATAACAACACAACAAAAAAATGAGTAAGTATATGAGTATGTCAGAATTGTTCCTCTTAAAAAATGTAAAAATATATTATATAACAAAGTTTCCCGCCGCTACTTTCTGCCTGTCTGAACGCGATAAGCTCAAAATTTTTTCAACGGATTTTGATGAAATTTGGCATGGATATATTTTAATACCCTGAGGAAGGATATAGGTTTACTTC
The DNA here is from genome assembly GCF_014839805.1 of Manduca sexta. Classification (NCBI taxonomy): domain Eukaryota; kingdom Metazoa; phylum Arthropoda; class Insecta; order Lepidoptera; family Sphingidae; genus Manduca; species Manduca sexta. Next base: position 19,294 of record NW_023593458.1, read on the forward strand.
CTATCTGGGAAAACACACACGGGTGGAGCCGCGAACAAAAGCTAGTAGGGAATATGAATAGTACTTTAATTAATCAAAAGTAAGTACCTTCAGTAGGTCAATGCTAAAACGAAACGATAATGTCTTAAAACATGAAATACCTGAATGTTTTATAATAATCCTTTGATGGATAATATAAACGAATCTTCCGGCATTCCAATATTTATCTCTATTTATTAAGGTCAATCTTAATGAGGTCATTGTTCTGATCATTTACGTGAACGATTCAATAGAAAATTGTATTTTTTATAAGGCTTACTATTATTGATTAATTGTTTTAGGAGAAATTGTCGCCGGTAGTAAAAATAAAACTGTAAATTGTAAATCAAAATTGAATTTATTTTTTTGCTCTATATATAAAAAAATCTTTTCATAATCCTAAAAATAAAGTAGAATACAATATCACTATAATACTTATTTATAATATAATAACAAATACGTAAAAAGTACAAAAATCGTGGACGTCATACCATTCTTACGTTCCTTCTAATTTTTAATATAAAATTATTCGGACATCTCAACCACCCCATCTCCATTACACACCGGCCATTATGCTGAATATAAAAATATACTCTTACATCTAACAGCTTAAATTATCAGTTCAGTAGTCTAATCTATCGGATATACATACAGCTAAGTATAATATGTTATTGGCAATTTATACGCGAAATAGAATCAATCACATACGAAAAAAATCTCAATTACAAATTTATACAAATTGCGTGGCACATCGTTTTATAAACATTCGTATAATTAACTTAAATGAGCTCCGACATTACAACTTAACTTGAAGTACTTGTGCCAGTGATATAATATGGCGGTACGCGGTACAAACGCAATGGTTCATATTAATATATATGCCAAGAACATAAATGCTCTAAAAAAACATGTACTTACTCGAGCAATTTTTAGAAGTGTCATATTTAAGTAAGACGATATGCTGCGCATACCTACGTGATTTTCCGACATAGTATGTTATAGCAACAGACATACTAATACTTAGTTCTCGTTTAGAATATTTTTCAGTTTACGTGTCAAATAATAATATAAAAAAATAAGAATGCAACCATTATTGGTTTGCAACCAATGCGTTTGCACGCGTTATTAAATGGCGTCTGAAGACATGGCTTACCATTCATATTTTATTTATAATGATGCGTTGTATTTTAAGAGTGAGCAACAAAATTGTTTTGTAGTATATCAATAGCATAAAACGTATAAGGCTTCTATTTTCACACCAATAACTTACGGTTTTTATCAGTTGCTACAACGCTTTATTGAAACAAGCAGTCTTGTTGACGCTTACCGACATGATAAGGCAATTTATTACAATATGTTAAATTAGTCTAAAACTACAATTTACTTAAATGAGAATATTTTTCTTTATTATAAAATAATAAGTATTGCAACAAAGATACTATCTTGCTCATAGCAATTTCTTATAAAACGGCAGTGAGTTACTGGTTCTCGAAGCTGATGAACAGCTTAATTACAATAATTTGTGCTAATTCGTAGCATAAAGAAAAAGCGTATCAAAATATAATTAAGTATTCCAATATATCGTTTCTTTATGCTAAGTATTGCTTCTTGATAAAGTAATGAGAATATGAAATAATTGTTGGTGAAATACAAATATTACTCAAATCTATGCAAATGTTTAGTATTTCAATAATATTTTGTGGTTTTACAAAATAAGTAATGAAAAGTCAACAATTTATAAATTAATAATATTTGTTTTTAATCAACACCAAATAAATGATAATCATGAATGCAAGAAGAAAAGTGATTTACAAAACGCATACAATAGTTTTTCATAAAACTGTTTATGACAAAAATAAATTTCCGAAGGTTTCACCCTCTGTTATACTTAACTACACTAAGCTGCACAAATATTAACAACATATACATTACAATGTTAAGTAACTTACACGAAATGGCAATGATTATAAATGTGGCCCACATAGAAAATCCTAATATTTATAATAAATTATATTAAAGTTTACAAAATAATGATCGATTTTATATCAAAAATATTGTATTAATCGATACTTATTGGATTATCGATCATAATTAAAGGCGTAAGGTTTATAATAATCTTTGCGATTAGTAAACCTCGATAATTCTTCAGGTTTAGAATAATTAATAGTCTGTTTACATCTCATCGATTGTTTATGTTCTGTGAATAGGTTAGCAATCGTTTTATGAACTAATCGATAACAATATTTTTCGTTTTAATGTCTATATTTTTGTCTTCTACAGAAACTGTCTATACATCATTATTGTGAAGGCATTATGATTGTAAAATATGCTTTGGAATACGCCACTTTCATGACTTCATGTATACATTTCTAAAATTGTTACAAATATATATATGTACCTACAATATAAACGCATGTGGCAGTAAATCGTTGCACTAATACAAATGTGGCAACTCGGGTAATGAATGTCGATGTACTTTTTATAGTTAGTTTTATCGATTAGAGAGCAAAATCGATTTTAAAATCGGTGAATTGTTAACTTTGCTTCTTATAATTGCAGAAATATTTATTCAGTAAAACAAACTTATAAAAATACTAGGCTGTTCATAAAATGAAATATTTATAACGATTTTATTATAAATGAATTATTGCTTAAATAAAAATACAAAGATTTATAAGTACAAAGATAAATGCACACAGTATATACAGAATTGGCAAACTTTATAGGAAGTATCAATAGGAATTTGAAAATATTTTGATAATTAAAATATGCAAAATATACTAATAATAATGTATGAGAAATTGGCAATATATAATAAATATTACTTCAATATTTTTCTATTAATTACAAGTCCATATTTCCATTACGTTGTTTATTTAAAATCGATAGCTCAATAACACACTGTAAACTTTGTTTATCAATAAAGAGAGATTGGTTTAGTCACATGGTTCTATTGTATAAAACAAACATTTGTTAGGTTAAAAGCCATGGCATAAGTGATTCTAATTAGACTACGGAAAATATGTACGGGAGTTTCAGAATATTCTTGTGAATAACACTAACATGCTTACAACGAAAAATCTTATCATTGTAGACATTACTAATTGTAATTTTGAGCATTCATTTGTTATCGTAAGAGATGACTACAAAATTAAATTTGTATGTATTGTACATTAAAAAGTGATTTGTAATTTATATAGAAATTTACACGAAGACATTCGGACCAAAACAGTTTATTACTATTTATGTTATAGCAATTGATTTGCTAAAAGCCTAGAGAAATTGTTCTTTATTCTTTGCAGCATAAGACACCTATAGCATATTAATATTTTGGTCCTTCGAACTCTTAATTTCCAATCACGTAAAGCGGATATCAGATACCAGTCAATTAACTTGTCTTTGTGACAAAAAGTTATTCTTCGCACTACTCTATTTTTCAAGGTTTAATGATCTCCTCTCAACAGTTCCATGAGAAGATTGAAGCTCGGCCCGTCTCCATCTTTGCCTTTGTTTGCAGGGTTGAGCATTTCCTTTCCCACTTGCATAAAAACTGTGA
>NW_023593459.1:0-18909 GCF_014839805.1 Manduca sexta
AAAGGGAGACAAGCTTAGGGCACACCCATTTTAAGTACATCCTCGCCTACACCCGGCGGGGAGGGTCACTCACGCACACAACCCCGGGCACACCCACCCGGGGACGTTTGTACGTACTTTTTAGAGTCACGCGTTCGTTCACAGTGCGATAGCCGCCTGGTTTCTTGTGGGTTCTTTCCCAGGCGGAACGCACCCGTCCCGAACCCACTCGCGGCCCTTCAATCATTCTATTTTATTTATTTATTTATTATTTATTTATTTATATATTACATTTATAGACATACCATTACAGGTGTTACCCCAATGCGATAATATCTTGTTACAAACAATCCTAAATATCTATTTAACTTAACAAATAAATAAAAATATACACATAACCATATGCAAGCATTAAACTAATAACAATAACTAAGCTTATACAATAGGACCTTTGCGAACTCACTCATATTGCACGCAAAGACATCAATATCTACATGAATACTGTTAACTGTGCGAATGGCTCTGGTTAGTGGCGATTTCGCCCATAGGTTTGTCCTAGCTGCCGGTACAGCTAGTAGGTGCGAGCGCCGCCGCCCTCCACACATAACGATCTGGTACACACAGGCTCAGACGGCTCAGAATCCCCGGATTATGCACCTTACCACGGAGTAAGTTCACTAAGTAAGTCACAAGTGTGAACTCGGCGCACCTTCAGTTCATTGTATCCGACCATTCCTAGCACAAATAGCGTGGGATACATCAAAGGGTAGAATGGATACACGCCATACAGTTTTTTGTACAAATGCCGCGTGAATTTGTTCTGCACCCGTTCCAACATTCCACTATATTTCAGCTCGTGTGGGGCCCATATTATTGCGCTGTGTTCCAAATGACTTCGGACAAGTGCATCATACAGTACCCTGATAGAAGGAATATAGTTAAATTGTTGTGACTGTCGTAATACAAAGCCAAGATTTCTATACGCCTTTTGCAAATGTTTGTAATATGGTCACGAAATTTCAAATCAGGCGCAAAACAAACCCCTAAATCACGTACTTGTGCAACTCTTTGCATCAGTTCTCCGTCAACGCTGTACTGATGATGTAAAGGGGCGCGAGACCTTGTAAAGCTCATCACTGAACATTTGGAACCATTGAGGTATAATTTGTTGTCATGACTCCACTGAACTATCCTATTTATGTCCTCCTGCAACCGTTCGCAACAGGTTTCATCCTTAATCTCAAGAAATAACTTAAGGTCATCTGCAAACAATAAATACGTGCCATGTCTAATTATTTCCGGTAAGTCATTGATCATTACCATGAAGTTGAATGGGCCCAAATTGCTGCCTTGGCTAACGCCGGATCTGGTGTAATACGGTTTAGATTCATGGCCATTAAAATCAATATACTGTTGACGATCTCCCAAATAGCTGGCAAAAAATTCCAATAAATGTGGTGAACAACCAACCACAGCGAGTTTCTTCAGCAACACATCATTATCTACAGTATCGAATGCTTTCTTAAAATCAAAATAAGCAGCGTCAACCTGTATGCCTGAATCCACTGCTGGTATGACCTGTGTTATAAAATTAAGTAGGTTAAGGTTAAGTAGGAACCCATTTTGTGCGTCTGAAAGCAGCGCTTGTACTTGCCTCTGAACGCACCGGTGTATCGCAGACTCGAACACTTTTGCCGGAGTCGATAGGACAGCAACCGGTCGATATCCGCTGATATCTGGACCCACCTTTCCTTTGGGAACCGGTATAACTCGTGTAAGTTTCCATCGAGCCGGAAATATCTCTTGTTTCAAACAAGCATTAAATACATGTTGAAGAGGTCCCGCTAGTAGTTCTGCACAATCCCTAAAAAGAAAGGGTGGTATGCCGTCAGGTCCCGAAGACCGCTTCGGCTTGAGGCGGGCCAACGCCTCCTTTACCTCTTTCAGTTAGAGCCGATCAAGGTGCACACGCGCGCTGTTTGTGCCGGCAGCCAAAACCGCCGCTTTAACGTCCAATTGCGGCGGCTCTTTGTTATACACCGATTCGAAAAACTGCGCGAATTCATCAGCACACTCACTGCCCATTAAATATTGACCATTTTTATTATAATTTGATTATTCATCTTTTTTCTTTTCGTCGCAACATATTGCCAGAAAGATTTCGGGTCGTGTGTAAATTGCTGCTGAATGTTATTGATGTGTTGTTTATGCGCATTAATAATGGCTTTTTTAATATACGATCTGCACCCAGCAAATTCAGCGTAGTCATCTTTATGTTTCGTAATTTTAAACCTCTTGTGTAATCTAGCTTTAGTTCTTAAACTAGTTATTATATCTTTAGTATACCACACGGGATATTTATGTTTAAATTTATCACTACCTGCCTTTTCTTAGGTACACATTCATCTAAAATATGATTAACACTCGTATAAAAGAAATTCAACATTGCATCTACATCTTGCATTTCATACACTGGACTCCAATCCATAGCACCTATCATCGAATACAATGACAAATAGTCAGCTTTATAAAAATTCCATTGTGGTCGGACACCTTGCGCATCATTAGCAGCATAGGAGACGTTATCCAGGGAGTATACATGGACGCTGATCCTAGGTTCACGGTCACGGCCAGTGGTGGATGGTGCGGATCAACGGATACAAGAGCCTCTTGCGTTTCAACCACCGATACCTCCTCACTGAAGCCTGCACTTAATATCAAATCTAGCTGACGCCCCAAACAATTAGGTACATTATTATTTTGAGTGAATTCGCAACAGGTTAAAAAACATTCATAATAATTACTAATATTAATTGAACAAGAATATAAATTAAAATCTCCGACTACGATAATTTCTTTATATCTATTACAAAGGTCCTCTATTATTCTAAAGAGAAGCATATAATTATTTTCAGAGCTTCCTGGTGGTATGTAAACCACACAGCACAAAAATAAAAATCTATACTTTAAGTGGACCGTTGCGCAAATCATCTCGAAAACACACTCATCGATCGATACATCCGATAAATATACCTGTCTTAACTCAAACCGACGTTCGGCCGCAAGAAAGACGCCACCGTGCTTCCGACCATCCGCTCTATCACATCGTAAAATTTGATATCCAATCGGAATAATTTCACCATCCTGAATAGAAGCGTTGCAGCCAGATTCAGTAATAGCAAATATGTTAAAGTCTGAGTTCGGCATACCATTTCTAAATTCTTCCAATTTTGTTCGGAGACCCCGCACATTCTGATAATACAGACCAATACTTTTATTAGTTATTCTTCCTTGTACTTGACTTCCGAAACCAAATCCACTCATTAAATTCAGTGTTTAAAGGCACCACTTCAGCTTGATTTATTCTACTAAACATTTTCTCTGGTACACCCACAACAAATGACGAGTAGTCCCGTTTTGTTTTATGAGTAATCTTGTCAACTTTAACAGGAACATCTAATCCACAAATATTTTCACATGATCGGCTACTAACTCTATAGTTGTTTCCGGAGCAAACGCCAGACATGTAAATACTTTTCCGTTCCGATCCCGATGTTGTTTTTAAGTGCCCCTAGGCCCGAATTCGCCCGCAATGGCAGAATCTAGGCCTATGGACACTGACGAGCCAGCGTCGGATGTCAACAAGGCAAAACACGCCATGCTGACAGCCCTCGCCTCCTACATTAGGGACGACCCAATATTCAGCTCATACGTGCGCTCGATATTGGTCGCCAACGAGCCCCGTGCGGTGCCTGACTCGCCGGAGTCGCCCGCTTCACCCGCGTCCTCTATTGACTCACCTGAGTCACCCGCTTCCTCGGACTCGTCGGAGTCGTCCGGGTCCTCGGACGGATCTAGTCCGTCCGGGAGCCCGGCCGACGCCGTCGATCCCGACCTCGCCATGGATTCCGATCCAGGCGCACCCCAGCTTTCCGCTGTCCCCGTCGCTTGCGCGTCCAAGCGACCTGTTTCCCCTGCCCCCAGCGAATCGCGGTCTGGGGCCGCGTCGTCGGACCTCGACGACGACGGCTTCACGACCGTGAGGAACGGGCGCAGGAAGAAGCAGCGTGGCTCAGACGCTCCTGCATCCCAAGCGCCTTCTGCGCCGTCCGCGCCTTCTGCGCCAAAACAAAAACCCGCGGCCTCCCAGCCCGCGCCCGCTAGCTCGACGGATTCGTCGCCACCGACCCAACCTAAGGGGCCTAAAAAGCCACCGAAGGTTAATCTCCAGCTTCCCGAAGGGGCCTCCCTTCAATCCTTTTTTGATGCTCTCACCAGTGGGGGCATCAAAATCCCGCCCAACGCCTGGAACAGTGGTCAAAAACTGCTGTCCCTCCAGCCCGGGTCAATTAGCGACCACCGCGAGTTGACCAAATTTCTCGATAGCAAGCGCTATCATTATTATACCTTTGCGCTCCCGGACGAGCGCCGCTATAGGTATGTCATCCGTCGCATACCTCTCCAAATGTCGGCCGCCGAGGTCCAACAAGGCCTCCAGGCCAAGGGCATCGCAGCCCTAGAGGTGCACCGGATGCACCGCAAATCGCGTTTGTCACGACGTGGCATACAGTACGAGATGGTCCTCGCCATCTTAGCTACCCCCGCAGACGTAAAAGCTCTTTACGAGCTACGCGACATCTCGGGCCTCGGCGGCTTCACCGTCAAGACCCCACATAAGACTAGCGAGGTTGCGCAGTGTCACAACTGCCAAAAGTATGGTCACAATTCGCGTGGCTGTCGCCTCCCCGCCAGGTGCGTCAAGTGCCTCGGCGAACACGGCACGTCAGAGTGCCCGCGCAATAGAGATAGGTCTCAGTGCACGGAGCCGCCTTCGTGCACTAACTGCCGGCAATCTGGCCATCCGGCCAATTACCGGGGGGGGGTGCCCACGGGCACCCAAATTCAAATCTAATTATAGGGCTCCTAGAGCCAATCAGGCCCCTAAGGCAAAGGCCCCTCAGGCCGAAAAATTCATTTTGGCCCCAGCCCCGACACGTAATCCGTGGTTTCCCACCGCGGTACTTGCCGACTCGCGTCCCCAGGCCCAGGGCGGTGGTTCTCCCGGAGGATCTCCCGCCACCCCGGCCACACCAGCAGCAGCAGCGGTCACTGTTCCGCTCCCCGGCCCAACGCCCTCGACCTCCAAGGCTACCTCCTCCAAGGTAGCCAAGTCGAAGGCTCCCGCACCATCCATACCCCAGGTGGCGGCGACTCCGGCGTCTAGCGGCGCGGCTTCTTCGTCCTCTCCTTCTCTCTGGTTTCCCAGAGATCATCGAACTCCACGCGCTCATTCACGATTGCGCGTCAAAAATGAAGACACTGGGTCGCTCTGACTCAGTCCTTTTCGCCCAAATTTATTACGCGCAACAACGCATCTACCAACTCACGATTGAATCCATTTTCTCTCCGTAATGGCTTCTCCAAACGGTAATAACCCATCGCGACTCAAGCCTCGCTCCCTCAGAGTGGGCTTTTCAACCTTAATGGTTTACGCGGCCAACGAGCCGAACTCTCAGACTTTGCTCGCGATCATAAATTGGACGTCTTCCTCCTCCAGGAAACGTTCCTTAAACCCTCCCAACGAAGTCCCAAACTTCCCAATTTTAATCTGGTGCGAAACGATCGCATCAATGGCCCTAAAGGTGGCACTCTCATATACTTTAAAAGGTCCCTGCATTGCATACCTCTCGACCCCCCCGAAAGCGTGAGCAACATTGAGGCTTCAGTGTGCAGGCTTTCTATGACAGGACACCCGCCGATCACTCTGATCTCGGCCTATCTCTCACCCAGTAAGGAGCTTCACTCCAACGAACTTGTTACATTACTTAGTATGGGGGAGTCCGTCCTTCTGGCGGGCGACCTTAACGCCAAGAACACTCTCTGGAACTGCAACTCTACCAACGGTAGGGGTGCGGTACTCGAGAGCTGTCTTGACGAAATTGATATGAGCATTCTGGTTCCTTCTGAACCCACGCACTATAGTTTTATGAACGATAGTTATAGACCCGATATCCTAGATATAGCACTCGTAAAGAACGTATGTCTCAACGTGCGTTCTCTGCGAGTGGTACATGAATTAGATTCAGACCACAGACCTGTGATCTTAGATTTAGCCCCACATAACGGTCCCTCAGACACAGGTCCTAACGACCGGGTGAAAGTGTCGACGAATTGGCAGCTCTTGAGCACCAAACTCGCCGACACTTCATCTAATGATCTCTCCGCTATTCCGCCCAACATCGTGACTCGCGAGGAAACGACCGGCGCGATTCGCTCCTTCACCAACCATCTCCACCACGTCTTGAGCGAAAGCTCCGAGAGGGTGCCCGAGACCGGCAACGGTCAAGGGCATCTTCCCGATGACGTGAGATGGGTGCTGAGGAGGCGAAACGCAGCACTAAAAGCCAGCGTGTCTGACCCTCCCGGATCGACGACGTCTCGCGCGTTACCTCCAACGTGAGGCCAGACGTCGCGTAAAGGACGCCGTCGATTCGAGGTGGGAGCAGCACTTGTCGGAAATCAACCGACCCACACGGCCTTTGGAAGCTGGTCCGCTCTTTCAAGAGAAAGGATGTGGCCTCTTTTCCTCCGCTCAATCGTCCGAATCAACGCCCCGCGTTTGACGACGACGAGAAAGCGGAACTATTAGCCTCCACCCTGCAGTCTCAATGCTCGCTCGAATCCATTCCCGTAGACCGCGATCATCTTGTTGCGGTAGACACATACGTCGAAAGTAGGAACGCGATCCCTTCGCCGCCTATTCCGCGACCGTTTCAAACAATCGACCCGGACGTCGACGCGCCCCCGACCCTCGCCCCGGTGACGATCGAAGAAGTCGTCACTCTGATCAAGGCACTTAATAGGCGAAAAGCCCCCGGGGCTGACGGTATCCCCACTAGGTTACTGAAAATGCTACCGGGGCATCTGGTCAAGATTCTTGCTGACATTCTCAATGCAGCATTCCAGAACTGCTACTTTCCTGAGGCCTGGAAAGAAGCAGTCGTGATAGGGATTCACAAGCCGGGTAAACCCGCGTCAGATCCGGCCTCTTATAGGCCCATTAGCCTCCTTAGTACGATAGGGAAACTTTATGAGCGGATCGTCCTCGACCGTCTCAAAATAGTAGCCAATTCTCACAATCTGCTCCCTCCGGAGCAGTTTGGTTTCCGTAATAGGCACAGTTGCGTGCATCAGAGTACCGCATCACGGAGCATGTCTACTCTAAATTCAAGTTAGGATTTTATACCGGTGCTCTCTTCTTCGATGTTGAGAAAGCATTCGACAAAGTGTGGCACAACGGCTTGCTGTACAAGCTGTACACTCTCAACGTGCCCACACATCTCGTGCACATCATACGAGAATTTTTGTCGAATCGCGGTTTCAAATATCGCGTCGAGGGCACCCTCTCCTCTAGACATACCATCTCGGCCGGAGTCCCGCAAGGCTCCGCGCTATCACCCTTTCTCTTCTCGCTATATACTAGCGATATTCCTAAATTCAAAGATGCCCATCTGGCGGATGATACGGCGATCTACGCTTCACGTAGAGAGCCGGAACATGTGGTGCGCACTTTGCAGGCCGCCGCCGACCAGCTCGGCGAGTGGTTTCGCAAATGGCGCATCACCGTCAACCCTCAAAAGCCAAGCTATCCTATTCTATAGGAAGTTTCAGAGAAAGCGCCTAACGCTTCAGTTAGATTGTCTGGCCAGATCATCCCTTGGACCCATAAGGTCAAATATCTAGGTGTGATCCTTGATCAGAAGTTGACCTTCGTCCCACACGTAAATGCGGTACGCGCGCGAGCCGCATTCGCGATGGGCCAGCTCCACTGGCTCTTAAACAGAAAAAGTAAGATGTCTATCCGCAACAAGATTAGGATCTTTACTACGTGCGTTAGACCGATCATGACGTACGCGTCCCCCGTGTTCGCGCATATACCGCCTGCTCGACTTCAGCGTCTGCAGGTGTTACAAAACAAATTCCTCAGACGTGCACTCGATGCCCCGTGGTACGTTCGCAATCGCAACCTCCACGTGGACACCGATATGCCGACCATCAGGCACTTTATGCACATGGCCAGCAGACGCTATTTCGATAAGGCGGTCAATCACCCGAATCCGTTAATCCGACTAAATTCTAAATACACTCCATTTGACCGCGCCAAATGGAGAAGACCGCGTTCAGTCTTATCAGATCCAGAGGACGATATAACTCTGGCAATACGTAGAAAGCACGAGCTGCTTAAAAGCTCAAACACTCACCACGACCGCTGCTCCGTCCTCGCCGTCGAGGACCTCGCCGCGTCCCCGTCCTCCCGACCCTTCTGATAATTCCGGCCCGGGCGCCGATGTAAACATGTTAGACGGTTAGGTCGTTTTTCGCTCCTTTCGCGTTTCCATAATCGCTGATGTCCCCAAAACATCTTCTCTCAGTGGCCGTCCTGAGCCGAGGTCGTGACCCTTTAGAGGGTCGCCCTCAGCATGGTCACTTAAGGGCTCGCAGTGCCTAAAGCACGCACCCGCAAGACCGGTGTGTTTGTATAAGCCGGCCCTTGCCAGGCTAACAAACGTAAGACAGTATCAAAAAAAATTCTTTAATGAGTGACAATATTTTTATTAGTTACTATAAATTATTATTATATTATTATATTTCAGACACAATGGGAAGTAAAGCTATTTCTAGGCAAGAAAAGGAAACGCAACAACGCTGAAACTTCGGCTAAAGCAAGAGCTAAAAGATTAGTGTACTAATGTTATAATATGCGTCTGTAGTTATGGTTGTTGCTTTTTTTACTCATTAAACACTTGAGCAACAGTTACTCAAAGGAAAAAAATTGAACCTTAAGCTAAAACTCACAAAGCGGTATTTACCCGCGCCCGCCGCGATTGCGGGCCCGCAATTCCAAAAGCATGCAAATATATGTATGTCAAAAATCAATTAGCTCATTGAAATGTTACATGAGCTTTGTATTTTTTAGAGGACCCAATTTTATTTTTAGAACATGTGTAGGGGGTCAATAGAAGCTTAACCTCAAGTTTGTGGGGTCGCCACCCTTGTCCCCTGGCCGCCATCATGGAAAAGGGGTGAAAACACTTTTTCGCGATATCTTGAAACTATGCGTCTTACATAAATTTTGTAAAGTCATAATTTGTAGCAAATTATTTTGCCTACAAATATGTTTATATAACTTTTTGCCCTAAATTAAAAATTAAAGAAGTTATAAGCAAAAATGTGAGAAAATGTTTATAAAAGTTTTCTTTTTTGCTCTATAACTTTTTTTTATACATTTTACAAAAAAATTACCTCAGACTAACTTGTAAATGATCTTTTGAGGAAAATTGTTCCTTAATTTTTTTTTTTATTTCATTCATTTAAAACGCTGTTACAGCGCTCCAAAGTTTACCGGGTTCGTCAATGCTCATGAGAATCCGGTCGAAACAAAATGTTTAACTTATTTTTGATTTTTTTATTGTAAATATATTATTACAATTTTTGTTAAATTCGTACAACTTTACTTATTTATTCCTAACTCTTTTCTTTGCCATAGAACTTACCAAATTTAACTTATCGAAGGTTATGCAGGTAGAAAAGGTATGAGTTACCATTTGGGGATAAAGGAGAAAAAAAACATATTTGCTACAAATTATGGCTTTACAAAATTTTTGTAAGACGCATAGTTTCGGAGATATCGCGAAAAAAGTGTTTTCACCCCTTTTCCAAGATGGCGGCCGGGGGACAAGGGTGGCGACTTAAGATAAAGCTTCTATTGACCCCCCACACATGGCCCAAAAATAAAACCGCGTCCTCCAAGAAATGCAATATTCGGTCCTTAAATTGTAACATTTCAATGGACTAAATGCACATTTCAAAACTCGTTTTACGCCCGCGGCGTGCGCGGTTGTATGCGGGCCACGGTAGCACCAGCGCGCTGTGCGGTTAGTAGGTGGGCGACTGCAGTAGTCGGTAGGGGAGGGTGGTTACAGAAATCCGACGCCATTTTCCTCCATCGTGATCGTTTCTGATATGTGTAGCACAGTAATTTTCCTGATTTATTGTCTGATTACGGAGTTCTGGTGCTTATCTTTCGGCTTCATGATGAGCTCCACTTTACTAAAGGATACTTTCTAAATGCAATTAATGCTTAAATTTTTAAACCGTTTGCACTTAAAAAGTGAAAATAACAATTTTAAAATTGGCGTTAAAATTTGTTATAAATGTTTATTTTTTTTTATAATTACAAAATGATACATATAAACTATTTCATGATGAATTCTTATCTTCTATACTTATAATAAATCTGTAGAGAGGTAAATTCTGTACATGAAATATATTTCCAAAATAATAACTATCAGGGGGTGATTAGGGATCCATACTGATGCCAAAAATGCAATTAGTAAAATTTTTGTCTGTCTGTCTGTCTATCTGTATAACCGTTATAGAAACAGAAACTACTCGACGGATTTTAACGAAACTTGGTACAATTATTTGTCATACTCCTGTGCTAGTTATAGTATACTTTTTATCACGCTACAATTAATAGGAGCAGAGCAGTGAAGGGAAATGTTGGGAAAATGGGAGAAGTTACTTCATTTTTTAAGCTTCCGTCGCGTGTGCAACCTTAATAGTTAAAGCTACACAGAAATCAAGTATGACGGAAATGTTCTCCTTAAAATTATGTAAAAAATATCCCACGACAGCATATGTCTATCTTTTATGGTTGACTCACAATAACACGTGTAACACCCGATAGCTTAGCAGTTCGAAGCTTTCTCATTATATTTGTCTACTCTTACGTTTATAACACTCTCAGTCATCCCTAATTAAAAAAGTTAACATTATTAAATATTCCATAAAAAGAATCATAGAAATCGGTATAGAAACACCAAAGTTATACATGAAATACGCTAATAATAAGCCATCATGCGTGAATACTGAATCATGCTATAAGGATTATTTTTGTATATATATATATAAGGTCGCGAACGCACAGGCAGGCGGCTTGCTTGGCATCTAGAGGCTAGCGAATCACCTAGCGAGTAGCTTCGTAAAACGAACATTCTCGAACGTTCGCGACCGGCTCCATTTTTGAAGTCCGAAATCCACGCGGGCGAAGCTGCGGGCGGAAGCTAGTATATTTAATAATAGGATTCTTCATTTATCATAAATTCATAAATCATAAGTTACATTCCAATTAGATAATTAAAGCGAAAAGATCAAAATTGGTTGGTCTGACTATAAAAATAGCCGACGCGCTAACTCTACGCACACAGCTACGCACGGTTCTGTGTGAGTGAATTTTGCGAAGAATTACCTATAGTTGACTTCACGCGCGGCACGTAAACGCTCTTAATGTTTACTGTCGAGATGACGTCAGCAACGTGGCCTATAGCGTTTTTGTTTATTTGCGCGGGAAATTTAAAATGTAATATTTAAATATACTTTAATGGCACTTATTGATTGAATATTTTTTTTTATAAAATTCCTTGTGGTATTTTATCACCTTAAGATTAATTTGAGACACTTTTCAAAAAAGAGTAATACCCTATTAAAAATAAATAAATCGTATGTAGGTATGTAGTTTAGGTATCTAAACAAAATATCAACGTTTAACTTAATCATTCTTTAACGTTTTAATATCAAATATTGGTAGAAAGTTATTATTTATTTTCGTTGTTCAATGAGTACTTACATCCAGGTACAATATATCGATACCGCGACGAAAGTTTGTAGCACACAAGAACGTAGGACGCTCGCTTCAAAGCCGACGACTGGCAGCTGGATGAATAAGTCAATCACCACCGAGGTAAGGACATTCACATGGAAAATAATTTTTTAATTTTTATATAAACATAAAATCTAACAAATCAACAAAAGTCGTAGAACAAATGTTGTTAATGATGTTATTTATTTAATCCTGCGAGGATGCTTATGTTTATAAAATAACCATGTATATGGCGTTACTGTACTCCAAAAAGTTAAGTATTATTTAAAACTTAAAGACAACTGGATTTAAAACGGTTCGATTTTTGATTCGATTTTCGATTATTCGCATACAAATGAGTTTGAATAGTCACAACACTATGGTAAAGAACCTAACTAGGTAGCTTTGTAATGACGTCTAAAAACATCTATTGTATATAATGATTATTTTGCTGTATTTAAAGATTTTGAATTTAAATTAAGTGATTAAGATGTACATTTTGTGATAAAATAAAAATAGCTACCAAGGTTTTACGGAAAACACCTATATAAAATTGTTACGTCTTAATAAGTATGAAACGTCAAACGTTACATCTTAGACTGCATGCAATAAGGATATTACTATATAATACAAGTTATACTATCTCGAGATTCATATTTTGCTGGGACAGCGTTCTTGTAAGATATCTACGTCAGCTCCAACAGCAAGGTAAATTGTTTTTAAAATTAATTTTGTTCACATACTTACGTCCTGAAAAACATTACATTTTAAAATTTCTTACTAAAAACAAATTATTTTAAGTTATGTACACGTAATTCATAACTTATAATAATTTGGTACTTTAATATTTTGTTACTTTGCGGCTACGTCCGCTTAGGCTAAATATATTTTTTCATTATTACTATGTATTTCGAGTAACTTAAGTGCCTCAATGTTAATAACAAAATCTAGAAAATTAAGTTAGAATTTTATTGCTTTTAGTCTCATAAACTAGAGTGTCATTTATTGCAAAGAAAGTAGTTCTAACAACAAAAGAAAAAAAAAATATTTATTAAAATCTTACTTAATTAGATTCCCGATTTTATTTATTTACTAACTTTTGTTCGCGGCTCAGCCCGCGTATAAATGTTTTTCCGGGATAAAGTTTTCCGGAATTAAAGTCCCGCTATATATTACCCCAGGATAGAAAGGAGCCTCTGTCCTTGCAAAGGTCTCAATACCAAATTTCATCGAAATCCGTTTAGTGGTTCAGACTTGAAATCGTCATAGATAAAAATATTTACGCACTTATAAAATAAGCTTCTGCTTGTGGCTCCATTGGCGTGAAAAAAAATCGGGATTAAATTCCCGCTATTTTCCGACATAAAAGCCCAGGTTTCAAACTATCTGAACGCCAATTTTTTTCGTATTCGGTCCTCACGAAACCATGACAATCAGTCAAAGTTATTTTTGCATTTATAATAAAGGATGTCCCAGAAAAACTGTTTTCTATTTAATTCAAATCTTGCGTGAATTTTGGGATACCCTTTAGTAGTAAAAGTATGGATTTGTGTAATACCAATACGTCAAAATCAGTTTCATTATTTTTAATTTTTCTGTAGATATGTTTCTTTCGGATAATCTCCGAAATGGTTGAAAGGATTTTGTTTGAAGAGTTTTGCACCCACCTTTGTTAAGAATAAGATAGATAAATAAAGAGTACCATAATTTAGGCGTTTAAAATAAGTATTGAGAAATCGCAATAAATAAACGGGACAAATCCGATTTTATGGGAAATAATATTCATGAACTTGATGACGAGATTGATTGACTTGTTTAACTTTTCAGCCTAAATATGGAAGACAATCCGGAACTTTTCAACAAATATAACAATCTCACTAGAATGGATGTTACAGAAACTCTAAAAGAATATGTACCAAAAATCAAATGGAGGTCAAACCCAAGAGTTTTGGACATCGGTTGCGCGGATGGTAGCGTCAGCAGCATTCTGTCCACCTACATACCGCAAAACTACGAAATGTTTCTCGGCTGCGACATCAACAGCAACTCCGTAAAGTTTGCAAACGCTCGATATGGGACGGAGCGCATCAAGTTCATCGTTCTCGACATAGAGGAGCCCATACCTGAAAATCTGAGAGAGAGTTTTGATCATGTGTTCTCGTTCTTCGCCTTGCACTGGCTCACTAATCCCGAGTATGTTATAAGATATATTATATATTTACAACTATTAGCATAACTTATACGGCTTATGTGTCACCTTTGTTACACGAACTTGGCCCACAAATAGCAGTGTCAGTAGACAAAATTCTATTATAGTTTCAACATTAGTTATTACGCGGCTTTGAATAAATAATTGTTTTAGGAAAGGTTATATGAACATCTACAACCTTCTGAAACCGGGAGGCGAAATATTCCTTATATTATCAGCAGAATCACCATACTACGATATATACCACAGTCTCTTCCGGACAAAGAAATGGGCGCCACATATGCAAGCTTATGATACATTCGTGTCACCCTACCATGATTGTAAGGTAAGGATATATAAGGTGCTACTAAAGTCTCGGAATACTTCAAAGCTAGCCTTTCCCGAAAAGTCTTTCGTGCAACAAAGGTCTCCAAAATGATTTTATTTTAAAAATAAAGTTGAAAAACATTCAGATATAATCTAATTTAAGTAATGTTAAAAATGCTAGGATTTGTGACATTATTTGGATTTTTGTTGGAATAATGCAGAAACAATTGAAACGGTTTTAGGGGAAATTTGGAACACGGAGTAATCTTGTTTTGGATTAGCATATTTAAGATTTTGCTGACGTACAGATGGCACATTACATTGCTACAATAATTTAGGGGCTTTTGTGGCGGAAAAGGCTTTTCAAGAGGGCAAAGCAGCGAGCGATATGTATTTGATTCATATTTAACCTCCATTTTCAACATGATAGAGCCCAATATAGATTGTAAACCAAACTAATAAATAATATTGTTTGAAACAGGATCCAGATAAAGTTATTTATGAATCGTTCAAGAAGATTGGATTCCGTAATATTGATGTACAGTGTAAGCAGAAAGTATTCGTTCATGAAAGCACAAACTTTTTGAAAAGTAAGTTTTATTATATTATGTACAGTCAGTCGTAAAAGTAGCTGAACAATTTCAATATTTCAGAACGCTTCTACACATTTACTTCAATCGAAATATATTTTTTTCTTTATCTAAAGTAAATTCATACTTCTGAAGTTTTTTTTACTTTAGAAAAACTTATTGTTGATAACAACGAAAATGTTTAAAGGCCATTTGAAGTTTTCGATTTGTTCAGCTACTTTTGTAGACGAGTGTTCACTTGTTCGTTCTATCAAATATTAATATAAACTCTGTATAGTTATCTTCGGCAACGATATATTAATATTAATTACTATAGGAGCATACACCACTAAGTACATCCTAATCTTACACAGGATATTATTGAAAAGGCATATCTATGATATCGTCACTCACAGAAATGACTAAAATGATAACTCGCTCATGAAAATTAATAGAATTATTCGAATCTAATAACACCACTCACATATTAATATTCTTTATTTCGTATTTAATAATAATTATTATGATCTATAACCATACCACAACCGTGGTTGAATATTATTATATGGTTTAATATATGGTTATTATACGACATTCTGACCCATGTAACTGTTTCGCGTTCAGAGATGACAGCCTATGTACATCCGGTTTCAAGCAGATCGGTGTCTTTGTCCTGGCTGGCGTCCTGGAGACCCGAAATCGTTTATCATTGGGTGCAATACTTTGCCACTACAAAAAAAAAATGACTTAAAGGCGGACTTATTATCACCCTCTCTCTGTTACACTTTTACTGATCCTGTAATTTTTTTCAGATAGTGTCGCTTCAATAAATCTTTTCGAAACACCAAAACACATGCAGGACGAGTTCTTAAAAGATTTCATCGACGTAGCACGTGACATGAGACTGGTGGAGGATGACAATTCTGTGAAATTTTCTTACAATATCATTACGGTTCACTGCATGAAGTAATAAAAAAATACATATCGCTGGCTTACTTACAAGGTCCTATGTTAATTTTACTATGTTGCAATAATGAGATTAAAAATATTTTCCATATATTTAAAAAGACAATAATTCATAGTTCTTCTTTTAGTAATTCTTCAGGATTATTGGAAATTTTCACTGACAAAGACTAAGAATTAAGTGATATAATATATTTCAATTTTCACATAAAATATAACAAAGAACCTTGTAATATTAAGCTAGCGATATACAGAAATCTTTTATAAGGAAGAAAAATCAACGGTTACATAACAGTGGTTTTAGGCTCTCAATACATTATAATTAAGTCAATAAATGGTTTAATAAAGAATACATTATAATTACAAGTTTTATTTCACTCGAAATGTTTATATGTACATAAGCACCTACATTGCAATCATTTGCAAGATTTGATATGAACATATATAAGTTAATAAAGCAATTATCCTCAACTAATTAAGATACAATTTTGCTAGACTGATTACGATGGTCTAGTAATTTTTATCCTATATTAATAGTTGCCTTGCGGGTTCAAAAGTGATACTCCTTGCAATTGCCAGGCCGAAAGACCGCTCGTTGTTATTTAAGTATACGCCGCAGCACCTCGGCTCGAGGGCCCCGAAATATAATGAACAAACTTAAGACGTGAGTAGACAGGTTTCTTTACGTTTCTTTGTATAGATCCTTACTGTATTTATTCTACGGCCCGGCCTTAGCGACTTAGGTGTGCTAAAAATAAAGCGCATATTTAATTAAGCGATCTTTTTTTGATCTCCTTTGTATTTCTGATTTATTTTACCTCTATCCGTCAACATAACATGTTCGCATTGTTGATTACAATATCTTTTAATTGTATTATTATACTGATGTTTTTTCGTCCTTCAACTAAAAATAAGTATGTATATAATTATAATAATGTTGAGAGATCAAAATCTGTACGTTCCTGCATACAAAAGATTATTTTCTTCAATTTTGTGGTCATGTTTAACCCGGCGAGCGTGTGGCGGGGTATGTCATACCCCATGTTAATTACTGGCGTATATTTTTGTGCCTGACTTTCAAACTTATAGTCTCTTTGAGTAGCTGGAGTTACAGGGTTGCGGAAGGTAATAGTGGGGTGATCACAGTGTCGCGGCAACCTGCATTCGAGTTACACGCTTGCAAACTGAGTTCGGGTACGTGATACCCCGCCTCATAGCTGGTGTGACAAAACTAAAATTGCTTTTTCTGCTATTTTAACTTATTTTCTTTGTGTAATTGTAGATTTTAATAGAAAATGGATGTTGAAAATAGAAAAAACAACTTCGGTCTATGATAGAAGATGTACTTACTAGAACAAGGTTTCGCAAACTTTTATTTAGTGCGGACCACTAATGCCACCTTATGCGACCTTTTTGCGACCAAAGTCGTAATGTTTGGGTTGATGTTGTTCAGTTGGATTCTTAAATTTGTTTTACTAGCAGTTTACTTCTGTATTTATTTTTTAGATATACAAGAGTGCAAAAGCGTGCACTTTATAGTTTTTCTTTTAACTTTTATTTTACTTGCGGATCCCCTGAGAGGGGCCCACGGGCCCCAGGGGTCCTATGTTTCGTGAAAATCAGGGCAAAGACACTAAATGGACCGATTTCATCCGTAACTTAGGCTTGGCTTTGGTTTACGAACACCTGAAGATGTGAAATGACAAAAATATATATTTCGATTTATATACGTCAGAGAATTTCTTCCCAGATCAACGAATCACTTTCATCGACTCAAAATGTTCCTGGTCATTTTATTAGATGTAGAGATTACCCCAACAAAAATAATCATAAGACAAAATACTCATGAACAAGCTGAGGAAAGGCTATTAGTGTGGAGCATGCAATGTTTTTTGCAAAAACTGCACAGATTTTATCTCCAGTTCCTAAGATGTTCCTAATTTTTTGTGATTTTTTAGTTTATAAAGAAAATTATTTCATATTCTATCATACGATTAAGTTTTTTATCATAAAACTGGTTTTACTTTAGTTTCTTTTTAGTTTTTAAGAGACTGAAAGTGTTTGTTTGAAATTCAAAGTGACTTATTTCCATCGAGGTAAAAAATAAAATTGTTAAAATGGAGCGATTGTTTTATTTCCAATGCGTTATGATGGTATTGTCTTATTATACCAAAAATAAATAGTATAATACTTCTTCAGAAACAAGTTTTATAGCCAATTTTTAAGGGGTATGTCATACCCTGCCTCATACTTCTTGTTACATTTTTTCACCACATGCTCGCCGGGTTAAGTGCTAAGCATTATATTATTATAACGAGCAAAACTAAAAATAACTCCAAAATAATAAAGTAGGTTCCTTAGAGTAGATACCTTCACATATGTATAAGCGTCTATCTGGGGTTCTGCATAATATTTTTTTACACAGGGATCATTCATTTTAGTTAAAAGTTGAAAGAAGCATATAATTGGTGGTCGTTACTAATTTTACTGTTGGTGGATCTCTCATAAATGAGAGTCCGCCTGGGTAGGTAGCACCGCAGTGTCTATTTCTGCCGCCAAGCAGCAGTTTGTATTCACTGTTGTTTTCCGGTCTAATGAACATTATAGCCTAACTGTGTAACTATTGGAGATAATAAGACAGACATAATAAGAAAAGTATTAATCTTTTAATGTGTGTTTGAGTGATAGCTTGATGTAGCGACAGCGTCGCACATAGTAACACGTAGATGCTTGGATGAGTGTTAACTCACGTACGTCACGTACTATATTAGTATATAAGCACTATTTGTACATAGAATAAATCAGACCAAATACCAGCTCGTGTCTCATTACATCTTGCCATAAATTATTGTGATTTCGACAAAATGTTTCAACACACGGTTCTACACGTATCTGTATTATAAGCTTCCTAATAATAATCGTAAAGCCTTTAATAGATTACTATTCAATTAATGAATCCTTCCCAGCCGAATTTCGGCCATGGCGACCAATCTCAACGGAGATTAGCCAGGTAAGCAGAAAATATTATAGTACACAAAGGGTGTGTGCAATACACAGGTGCACTCACTGTTCCTTCATTCTCTTAGTCCGGTGAGTCGACAATCCGACGAACGGAGCCAGATTAGGCGCAGGACGAATGGCTTTACGTGCTTTCGAGGCACGGGGTATTACACAGCTAACTT